>NC_084779.1:552500-707500 GCF_028858725.1 Colius striatus
CAAACCCACACTTTTGCTCTCAGAATTGAAACAAAACCCCCTTTTAGCCCACAACTCCACCGCTCTTTGCCCTTGCAAATGTACTCAATCCCAGCTTTCCCCTGCAAAACTGCACCAAAGCCCCACTTTTTCTCCCAAAACTCCAACAGAACTCCACTTCTCCTTTCAGAAATAAACCAAAACCCCACTATGCCCCTCAGAATTGCTCCAAAACCCCACTTTTCCTCTATAAAATTCCACCCAAATACCAATTTTCCACTCAAAACGCCACCCAAACCTCACTTTTCCCCTCAGATTTGCCCCCACACCTCATGTTATCCCTCACAACTCAAACAAACCCTCACTTTTCCCCTCTAAATCCCAACAGAAAACAACTTGCTCCTTCAAACCTCCACCCAAACCCCCACTTTTTCCCTCAGATAGTTACCAAAACCTTCCTTTTTTTCTCACAACTCCACCCAGACCCCCACACTTTCCCCTCAAGATTTCCCAAAAACCTCACTTGTTCTTTAAACACCCCAACAAAAACACATATTTTCCTTCCAAACTCCACACAAATCCCCACTTTTTCCCTCAAAATTGCTCCAAAACCACACTTTTCCTCTCAAAACTACACCCAAATCCCACTCAGAAATGCCCCAAAACCTCATCTTTTCCCTCAAAACTCCACCCAAATGCCACTTTTCTTTCTCAGAAATGTACTCAAACCCCAGTTTACAGCCTCAAAACTCCTCCAAAATCCTTTTTTTTTCCTCTCAGAACTGCACCAAGACCTCATTTTATCCCTCAGAACTCCCCCAAACCCCACTTTTCCCGTCAAAACCCAACCAACTCCCCATTTTTTTGCATTCAAACTCCACCCAAACCCCACTTTTCCCCCTCAAAACGCTTCCAAAACTCCACTTTTTCCCTCAAGATGGCACTTTTTTACCCAGCAGTTCCCAAAAATCCCACTTTTTCCCTCACAATAGCACCCAAAACCCCCTTTTCCTCTGAAAAGACCTCCAAAACCTCACTTTTTCACTCAGAACTCCACCAAAACACCACTGTTTCCCTCAAAACTGCACCAAAACCCCGCTTCTTCCCCCAGAAGTTCCCCAAAACTGCACCTTTCTCCTCAAACCTTTACCAAACCCCACTTTTTCCCCTCAAAACTCCACCAAAACCCCATTTTCCCCCTCAAAACATCACCCAAACTCCACTTTTACCCTCAGAATTTCCACAAAACCCCACTTTTCCCCTCAAAACCCCACCAAAACATTTGGTTTTTTTCAAAAATCCACACAAACACCACTTTTCCCCTTTAAAAATTTACCAAAACCTCACTTTTTCCCTCAAAACTCCACCCAAATCCCACCTTTTCCCTTCAGAATTGCACCAAAACCTCATTTTATCCCACAATTCCACTGCTTTTGGCCCTCAGAAATCTACTCCATCCCCACTTTGCCTCTCAAAACTCTTCCAAACTACACTTTTCCCTGCAAAGCTGCACCAAAACCCACTTTTTTGTCCTAAAACTCCAACAAAACCTCAGTTTTCTTCTCAGAAATTGTCCTGGTTTAGGCCCATCACGGAACAAAGACCACGATTAGCCTCCAGTATGGAAGAGGCTGAGAATTGCTCAAGGGCAGGGAGAGCTTAATTGCCGCTGAAGGTTCAGGACAAAGCAGACCAGGCCACTCGGTTTGGGGAAGAAAACAGAGAAACAGTGTAATGCAACATCAACTAAAACATACCCCCAAAAACCCAAAACATAACCAAAATGAAACAATACAGAGCAATACATCAACGAAGAGTCCAACCAGCCTTTTGAAGAACACCTTCTTGCCACCCCTCCCCTCTTCCCGGGCTCAGAGCCCTGATCCCGGGGTTTTTACCTTGTCCCCCCCTGAACGGTTCGGGGGGGCAGGCAGTGGGGGTTTCAGTCAGTCTGTTCCCGATAGCTTCTGCCGTTTGTCCCTCCTCAGGACGGGTGAACTCCACACCAGTCCTCCCTGCGAGTCCGTGGGGTAACTCACACGCATGGCAGCCCTGCACGGGCTGCTCCGATGCCCACTGACTCCAAAGGCTGCAGCTCGTCTCTGCCTCTCGTGTGGGGCTGCTCTGCGGCGTGCAGGCTCTCCAGCACGGCCTGGGCCATGGCCCCTCCCCACACAGTCCCTCTCCCGTCCGGGCTCACTCACACGGAGCTGCTGGGAACTCTCGGTCCTGCCATGGATCTCCAGAGGCTGCAGGGGCACAGCTGCATTCTCGCCACGGCTTGCAGAGGAGTCTCTGGTCTGTTGCTTCTCCTTCCTTCCTCCTTCTCTGGCTGAAGGGCCCGCGTGGTCGCCTCCATCTCGTGTCACTCTTACACCTCCTGCCTCGCATTCCAAATTCCCGTCCCCTAAATAGTGCTGGCAGAGGCGCCAGATTGGCCCAGCCGGGCCGGAGGTGGGTGTGAACCCAGGAGCCGGGGGAGAGTCCGCAAACTCTTTCTCGGGTCTTCACTGCAACCCGCTCCCCCTGTTACTAAGCCAAAAGCTGCTCCTTGCTAAACCAGAACACAAATAAACAAAAACTCTACTTTTTCCCTCAGAATTGCTCAAAAACACCGCTTTTCCTCTATCAAATTCCACCTAAATCCCAACTGTTTTCCTGTAAAATGCCACCCAAACCTCACCTTTCCCCTCAGATTTGCCCCCACACCTCATGTTATCCCTCACAACTCCCACACACCCTCACTTTTCCCCTCTAAATCCCAACAGAAAACAACTTTTTCCTTCAAACCTCCACCCAAACCCCCACTTTGGACCTCAGTTACCAAAACCTTCCTTTTTTTCTCACAACTCCACCCAGACCCCCACACTTTCCCCTCAGGATTTCCCAAAAACCTCACTTGTTCTTTAAACACCCCAACAAAAACACATATTTTCCCCCACTTTTTCCTCTCAGAATTGCTCCAAAACCCCACTTTTCCTCTCAAAACTACACCCAAATCCCAATTGCTTTCCCTCACAATTACCCCAAAATTACCCTCTTTTGATCCCTCAGAACTCCCCCAAAACCCCACTTGGTCCTTCAAAACTCACACAAAACCCCTTTTCTCCTCACATCTTCCCCAAAGTCCCTCTTTTCCCCTCAGAACTACTCCAAAACCTCACTTTTTCCATCCAAACTCCACCTAAACCCCACTTTTGCTCTCAGAAATTTAACAAAACCCTGCTTTTTCCCTCAAAACACCACCCAAATCCCACCTTTTCACTCAGAAATGTCCCAAAACCTCATCTTTTCCCTCAAAACTCCACCCAAATGCCACTTTTCTTTCTCAGAAATGTACTCAAACCCCACTTTACAGCCTCAAAACTCCTCCAAAATCCTTGTTTTTCTCTCAGAATTGCACCAAAACCTCATTTGATCCCTCACAACTCCCCCAAACCCCACTTTTTCCCCTCAAAATGCTTCCAAAACTCCACTTTTTCCCTCAAGATGGCACTTTTTTACCCAGCAGTTCCCAAAAATCCCACTTTTTCCCTCACAATAGCACCCAAAACCCCCTTTTTCCCTCAGAATAGCACCCAAGACCCACTTTTCCTCGGAAAATACCTCCAAAACCTCACTTTTTCACTCAGAACTCCACCAAAACACCACTGTTTCCCTCAAAACTGCACCAAAACCCCGCTTCTTCCCCCAGAAGTTCCCCAAAACCGCACCTTTCCCCTCAAAACTCCACCAAAACCCCATTTTCCCCCTCAAAACTCCACCCAAACTCCACTTTTACCCTCAGAATTTCCTCAAAACCACATTTTTCCCCTCAAAACCCCACCAAAACACTTGTTTTTTTCAGAAATCCTCCCATACCCCACTTTTTCCCTCAAAACTCTACCCAAATCCCACCTTTTCCCCTCAGAATTGCACCAAAACCTCAATTTATCCCACAACTCCACAGCTTTTGGCCCTCAGAAATGTACTCCATCCCCACTTTTCCCCTCAAAACTCTTCCAAACTACACTTTTCCCTGAAAAATTGCACCAAAACCCACTTTTTCTCCTAAAACTCCAACAAAACCTCACTTTTGCTCTCAGAAATAAACAAAAACTCTACTTTTTCCCTCAGAATTGCTCAAAAACACCGCTTTTCCTCTGTAAAATTCCACCCAAATCCCAACTGTTTTCCTGTAAAATGCCACCCAAACCCCACTTTTCCCCTCAGACATGCCCAAAAACCTCCTTTCATCCCTCACAACTCCACTGAAATCACACTTTTTCTCTCACAATTGCGCCAAAACCTTATTTTATCCCTCAGAACCCCCCCCCCCAAGCCCTACTTTTCTTCTCAAAACTCTACTAAAACCCCACTTTTTGCCACGTAAGAGGCAGGAAGGAAAAACCAGAACAGGGAGCTATCTTCAGTCCCACCCATTTGGACTGCTCAGCTCCCACTGATATAACACATGCCCTCCCTTAACGCATACCACTGAGTATGGGAGCTACAAGAAAGCAGGAAGGCAGACCCCAGCTACAGGAGTAAGTAGGTCCCCATGCAGTCTATCAGCCAGCACGGTGTCACATTTGCAGCTGCTTTCCTGTGGGAGCTATCTCCAATCACACTCACTTTGACTCCTCAACTCCCATTGAAAAAGTACACACTGTCGGTAGAAGTTATATATCTCAATGGGAGATATAGAAAGCACAGAAAGAACCACTTAAAAATCAATGGGTGTAAGGGAACTAAAGAGAAAAAGGGACAAAATGGGGTCAGAGACTAAAAGGGATGTGGAAAGAGAAGAAGAGAAGGGAACGAGGAAAGGCAAGGGAAAAAGGAAACAAATAGGGCAGCAAATGGATGAAAAGCAACAGACGAAATGAAAAGCAATTAAGGGAACGAGGGGAAAGTTGAAAATGAGCGTCAGGGAACCACTATGGACGTGCAGAATGGACATCTAATATACTTTGGCAAAGACATTGGAGGCAAAAAACCATCAGCATGTCAAGAATTGTTGTGCTCATAGTGGGGTCAGCACAAAGGACACGGGCAGCGAGTCAGAAGGAAACAGGCTGATTGATACTGACATCTAAAGCGTGAGCATACACTACACTCCATCCACCAACTGCATCCAGTCATGGACAGTAACTAAGGAAGAGACATTGGCAGGTGCCTGAGTTCTCATCACCCAGACCCGCAGTGGCTGGGCAGCCCCAGTGCAGCCAGGACTTGCAGAACCTGTTGCTGCAACTGGGGAGTCCCACGCAGCGCGTCCACTCGTAGGGGAGGTCTCCAAGAAGGTCCAGCTCTTCTCTTCTCGAATCAACAACGTCACATCACTCCCAAAGCGGGAACAGCTGGTTGCACACTGCATTGAGATCCCCCCCGGAGCCTGGCCAGGGCTCAGGGAGGAACCAAGGGAGTTGCTTTCCCTGTTCGGCTCTGATCATGTATTTTCACGCCAGGCCAGACACCTGGTTTCATGACCTCGACAGTTGCCTCCAAACAAGCAAAGGAATCTCGTGGCATCTCTCTTCACTAATGATTCTATTCTGTCTGGCTACGTCTGTCACTAATCATCTCACGTATTTCACTGATCATCAGACACTCACTTCATCTCCTATTTGGCTGTGAGGTTCATTAGAGGTCAGCTTGAGTTTGGGGCCTGCTGCTCAGGCCTCAGCACTTCAGTTGGTCTTTTGACCTACAGGTGAACTCTCACAACATTTCTTTTCCTTTGTTGGCCACATAAAACATGAAATGAGACACGGAACAGAGATTAGAACAGTGACTGCAAAGCCACCAGGCATTACCAGCCTGGGCCCACGGTCCTGTTGCATCCCGCCCTGGGCTCAAGATGTTGATCCATCATTTGGGTTGCAGCGGCCAAGCCAGCCAGGTGCCTTCTGAGGCACAACCAATAGCTCCTCATAGTATGTGATGAGCAGCTCTGCCATCCACATTTGCTAACAGGAATCCACAAGTGATGACAAAGCATCTGCTTGACGTGGCCTGAGCAGAGCCGGGCCAAATACCAAGCCGAGGTTGCTGCCTGACGTGCTTTTCCTCATAGTCCTGCATAAATAGGGAAAAAACCCCAAATCCCCAGGAGTTAGAGGGTTTTACCACTTCTGAAATATTTTAGATACTAAAATATTATGTCTAAAGAGGCCAAAAGTCAGTAGAAACCTGACCCTTCAGTGCAGCAGCTGGGACTGACCCTTCAGTGCAGATGCATTGGGCAGCAGCTGGGACTGACCTTCAGTGCAGATTCATTGGGCAGCAGCTGGGACTGACCTTCAGTGCAGGTGTATTTGGCAGCAGCTGAGACTAAGGGTTTTCTAGACAGGGTGTTTTTCCCATGCCATTGGGTGAACACAGAGAATTGCCCCAGGGTTCCAAGAAAGCTCTTTTTTTGGGGGCTCATTTGAGAGTTATTTCTGACTCCACCTCAGAGCTCAAGATCAGGGATCTCAGTTGAGACCTGCCCACCAGTCCATGGGGTAAGAAGACCATTGTTATCCACTGCCTCCATGGTGAGAGTCCTCCTGAGAAATGCCAGTCTTGATGAGTGGATGGAGTTGCCACCAACCTTCCTGTATTCCTCGGAGCTTTTCTTCAGAGCCTTTTCAATCAAGATGGTAGAGTTTGGCCTGGAAAGATTGGTTCTGGACAGTGAGGGCCTGGAGGGCAGACACACCAATAAACACCCCAACCATGTTCTCACTCCTCTTCCACTCACATGAGGCAGCATGTGCTCTGAACCCACCAGGGAGCTGGACAGGGCTTAGAAAGCCCTGCCATGGGCTGCTTGAATATGCAGTGCCTCAGGGAAGCCCGAAACCCCCGCAGCACCTGCGGCTGCTGACCCTGCCTGGCACTGCTCTGTGAAACTGTCACCCTGTTGCCTTGGGCTGCAGCAGAACAAGCCTGTCCTTCCTTCAGATTGCTGGCATTTCTATCTCAGGCATGAAAGAGCCCATTGGTGTGGATCCTGGAGTTAGAAAGAGGCAGGAGACAGCCCACCCCTGCTTCCATCACCTTGCTGGGCTTCTAACGTGGCAACAGGCAACGCTGAGTTAGTGGTGTGGACTTTCAATGCTCATCCATCTCAGAGCTGGACACAGCAACAAGATGTTCTTTTAAGCAATTGTGTTGCTGTTACCATCCAAAGCATTCGCTGAATCCCAGAATGGCAGGAGTTGGGAGGCACCTCTGGAGAGCACCTAGAGGTGGAGGCCATCCACTGCTCTCCCCTCATCTACCCAGCCAGCCATGCCATGGTAGAAGGCCATCACCTTGGTTACACCTAGTACCTCTCTCTGTGCAAGAGTAAAAGTCACAGCTGCTGTGAAACTGGTGTTCTTCTCTGGGACCTGACACCAGTGCTCTTTGCACAACTGCTGAGCTGCCTCAAACTGCCACAGCCACATGAGAAATAAAACAGTGGAGCTGCCAACCTGGAGAGACAGGGCTGGGGAATGAAACAGGGGAGCTGCCAACCTGGAGAGACAGGGGTGGGGAATGAAACAGTGGGGCTGCCAACCTGGAGAGACAGGGGTGGGGAATGAAACAGTGGGGCTGCCAACCTGGAGAGACAGGGCTGGGGAATGAAACAGTGGGGCTGCCAACCTGGAGAGACAGGGATGGGGAATGAAACAGTGGGGCTGCCAACCTGGAGAGACAGGGATGGGGAATGAAACAGTGGAGCTGCCAACCTGGAGACACAGCTGCATTTGAGCCTTTTCCATTTGGTGAGCACTGGTCAGTTCTGGGGAAAAGACAAAGACAAGACACAAGACTTTGCTCAGAGAATTGCGAGGTCCAAGAGCACAGACATCGTGAGCAAAGAGCAATTTGGGATGCAGTCTCAGGGCATGGAAATTGAGTAGGAAACCAATAGCAATATCTCCTGTGACCTTGGTCAGTTGTTGGGAGGATCAAGACTTCTGACCTAAATTTAGCCATGCCATGCTGGATCCCATCTGTGCCTACAGGAGAAGGGAAGAGACTGTTCTCAACTCATGGGATGCTCTGGCCTGTGTCTCTGATGGACAGAGCACAGAGCTAAGCAACAGGGCTGACTTTGGGGAAAGGGCTGGAAGAACCTACTGGAGCTCTTTGAAAGTCAGGGACTCGTCCTTATGTGAAAAAAACCCAAAGGAGACTGTGCAGAGAGCTGTTAAATGTCAGCTACAGCACGTGGAGAGACACGTCTTCAGTTACTGAACCCACAGGCAAGAACCAGCTCTGTCTGCAGCATCAAATCCCGCGGAGCCATTGGAATACAGACCCGAGGGAACGGTGCTGAGGGGCAGGTTTGGGACCCCAAAGCCGCAGAGCTGAGGTGCTGAGGGCCACGGTCAGTGGTGGCCGTGGCAGGGTGAGGGCAGGGCTTGGACTCCAGCAGAGCCCCGTCGGCAAACGCCCGGGCGAGGAGCAGCCCCAGGCGGCCGCGGGGCCGGGGCTGAGGGGACGCTTTGTCACTCGGGGCTGCGGCCGCACACTCACCCAGCCCCCGCCTCTGCCGCCCGGCCCCGCTCCCAGTCTGCCCCGGGAAAGGGACACGAGCGGGGCAGAGACTGGCACCGTGACACACCGACACCAAAGGATGGGTTCAACAGAAGATTCTAGAAGCCCCTGTGTTGCTGGAAGGAAGGAAAACACTGGAAAGCAGCAAACGGATCCAAATGGGCTCAGAAAGAACAATGACAAACCAAAGGGTGTCGGGGAACTGGAGAAAAAGGGATGAAATGAGGACAGAAACCATGGGCACAGCAAGAATCATTCTGCTGGGAGCGGGGCCAGCACAAAGCACACAGGCACCGAGTCAAAAGGAAACAGGGGCAGTTTTATTGACAACTAAAGCACTAAGAGAACCAGCGAAATAACACAACAAACGGAGCCCAGCGGCAGCGTGAGGAAGGCAGAGCCCCTCACTTGAACTCCAGTTACCCAGAGAAAATACATTCAAGACAATACCTAGAAAATACATGAAGGAAAGGACACGAGCAAACAGCAGTTATCACTGTCCACACCCGCTGTCCCTGCTGTCATCTGAGGCTCTCCTGATTCGCCATCCTCCCATGCACCCACACTCTGGAAATGCAGCTGCACGTTGGGTTTCCCCAGTTGCTTGTAACAAGAACTTTGATGTAAGGAAAAGCTCTGGGGAGCGGCGTGTTCTGTGAAGAGAGACAAGGAAATGCAGGCGTTCAGAGCAACAGTGCAGCCATATCTCCCCCTGCCAGCCCCGCTCCTGCTCAGGGATCAGGCTCCCCAAAGCAGCTGGGCATCCTCTGCACGCCGGCCCCGCTGGGGCTGCGCCTCCTTCCCTCGGCCCTTTGCCTCTGCTGCTTGTTCTCTGCTGACAGAGAGGCCCAGGAGGGGCTCTGATGTGTAGGGCAGCTGCTGGGCAGCCCCACCAAGCTCCCGCTGTCCCCTGGGCTCGCCTTTCCCTGCAGCCTGAGGGCAGGGGACAGAAGGGGCTGTGCTGGGAGGAGAGGACACTGTCCCACCCGCCACAGGCCACAGGACGCAGCGCTGGTGCTGCCCGAGGGCTTTTGGCACTGGGCACCCCTCTTTCTGCAGGGCACAAAGGCCTTATGCAGTGTCTGTGTGTGCAGCTGGCTCTGCTGAAGGCAGTGGCTGCAGCCAGAGATCTCTCAGAGCTTGTGCTCCCACCCGCCCGATCCTGCCCGTGTTCTCCTTTTGCTGCCACCACCACACGCTGCTCAGCTCTCACAACCCCACCAGGTCTCTCTCAAAGCGAGCCAGTGCCCAGGGAGACAGCATTCACACGCTGCCTGCTGTGCACTTGCAGGCAAACCCTTTTTGCTCCATGGCATCTCTCCCCCGTGCACAGGCCGTACCTTCAGAGGGAAGGGCTGAACGGCCTCTTTTGCCACGTCGTACGTGAGGGTCCCAAGCTGAGTTTCCTCTTTTCCCGACGCCTCCAGTCCCTCGGGGCAAAGCACAAGGAGAGCAGCTCAGATTCATGTCAACAAAGAGGCAACGTGCAGAATCACAGAACCAGAGCATCTCAAGGGTTGGGAGGGACCTGGAAAGCTCATCCAGTGCTACCCCCTGCCAGAGCACGACTCCCTAGAGTAGGTCACACAGGAACTCGTCCAGCTGGGTTGGAATGTCTCCAGAGAAAGAGACTCCACAGCCCATCTGGGCAGCCCCTTGCAGTGCTCCCTCACCTCAACAGGGAACAAATTCCTCCTTCTGTTTCTTTGGAACCTCTTCCGTTCCAGTTTGTCCCTATTGCCCCTTGTCCTGTCATTGGCCATCCCTGAGCACAGCCTGGCTCCATCCTCCTGACACCCACCCTTGATGCATTTGTAACATGAATGAGGTCACCTCTCAGTCTCCCCTCCTCCAAGCTACAGAGCCCCAGCTCCCTCAGCCTTTCAGCACAAGAGAAATGCTCCACTCCATCATCTCTGTGGCCCTGTGCTGAACTCTCTCCAGCAGCTCCCTGTCCTTGCACTGAGGGGCCCACAACTGGACACACTGTTCCAGATGTGGTCTCACGAGGGCAGAGGAAAGGGGGAGCAGAACCTCTCTCCACCTGCTCACCACAGTCCTTCTAATCCAGCCCAGGATGCCATTGGCCTTCTGGGCCACGAAAGCACATTGCTGGCTCATGCTCATCCTGCTGCCCACCAAGACCCCCAGGTCCCTTTCCCCTACACTGCTCTCACAGTTCATTTCCCAACCTGTGCTGGTACATGGGGTTGTTCTCTCCCAGGTGCAAGACTCCACACTTGCCCTTGTTGAACTTCCTTAGAGTTCTCTCTGCCCATTCTCAGCCTGTCCACGTCTGGTTGGATGGCAGCACAGCCTCTGGGGTGGCAGCCACCGCCCCAGTTCAGTATCAGCAGCAAACTTGCTGGCAGTGCCTCTGTTCCCACAGCAAGGTCACTAATGAATAGACTGAACAGTACCGGGCCCAGCACCGACCCCTGAGAGACTCCACTAGACACAGGCCTCCAGCTGCACCCTGCCCCATTGGTCACCACTCTGCCTTCTGCCCTTCAGCCACTTTACACTCTACCTCATGGTCTGATCATCCAGCCCACACTGCCTCAGTTTTGCTGCCAGGATGCTGTGGGAGAAGGTGCCAGATGCTTGACTGAAACCCAGATAAACCACATCTGCTGCACTGCCACCATCTATCCACCTGCTTACATCTTCAGCAAAGGCTCTCAGGTTGGTCACACGACTCCCCCTTGGTCAAGCCACGCTGATTGCTCCCAATGACCCTCTTGTCCTTTAACTGCCTGGAGACAGCGCCCAGGAGAAGTTGTTCCATCCTTCCCAGGGATGGAGCTGAGGCTGAGCGCTCTGGAGTTTCTCAGCTCCTCCTTCTTACCCTTGTTGCAGACTGGAGTGACATTTGCTCTCCTCCAGCCCTCAGGCACCTCTCCTGCCCTCCATGAATTACTGAAGAGGATGGAGGGTGGTTCAGCAATGACTGCCTCCAGCTCCCTCAGCACCCGCGGGTGCATCCCATCGGGGCCCATGGATTGATGCACATCCAGACTGCTCAGCTGATCCTGATCCCAGTCCTCAGCAACCAAACACAACTCCTCCTTCAACCTGACTTCCTCTGGAGTCTGGGGCTCCTGAGGGCAGTCTCCAGCAATATACACAGAGGCAATGGAGGCATTCAGGAACTCTGCCTTCTCTGTCTCCTCTCTCACAAGGGCACTCACCTCGTTCAGCACTGGGCCTACATTGCCTCTGGTGTTAGTTCTACCTGCAGTGTATTTGAAGAAGCCCTTCTTGTTGTCCTTGTCCTCCCTTGCAAGGTACAACTCCAATGAGGCTTTAGCTTTCCTACTTGCCTCCCTACATCTTCTGACAACAGCCTTACATTCATCCCAAGTGGCCATCCCTTCCTTCCATCATCTCTAGACTCTCTCCTTCCACTTGAGTTTGCCCAGCAGTTCCCCGCTGAACCATGTGGGTCTCCTGGCTCCCTTCCTGGACTTCCTACCCGCTGCATGCTCTGATCCTCAGCCTGGAAAAAGGGACCTTTGAACACAGACCAACTCTCTTGGGCCTCTTTGTCCTCTAACACCCTGTCCCACAAGATGTCCCCTAGCAATTGCTTGAAAAGGCCAAAGTTGGCCCTGCTAAAGCCCAGGGCTGTGGTCCTGCTTGGTATTCTGTTCCTACCACACCAGATCCTGAACTCCACCATCTCATGGCTGCTGCAGGCAAGGCTGCTCTCGACCTCCACCACTTCCACCAGACCCTGCTTGCTCATGAGCACAAGATCCACTAGTGCTCCTCTCCTAGTTGGCACATCCACCACCTGCGTCAAGAAGTGATCATCCATGCACTGAAGGCATCTCCTAGACTGGAAGTGGCAGCCATGTAGGTCTGCCAGCAGGTGTCTGGGTAGTAGGATGTGCTGCACCAGCCCTGGTACCCACCCGCCCTCTCCTGGCCAATAGCCACAGCCTACTGCTGGCTGGGGAGGAGCTCAGTCTCTGCCTTGAGCTTTGGTCAAGAACCCTGAGGGGCTTTGGCCAGAATAAGTCTTGAGAGGGAGAAAGCTCTCAAGCCCCTGAAGCACCTGGCTAGGGCACTGCAGTGCTCAGCAGAGAGCAGGGCAGCAGCCTCAGAGGGGCACAAAAGCAAGCGAGTCCCTGCCACGTCCCCCCAGGGCCAGATGCAGCCAGAAGCACCCAGCACACACTTACATAGACAGCCACGTCTCTGGGAGCACTGCTGACAGCCACGGACAAGGAGCCTTCCTCAGGGACGTGCTGCAGAGCCACGGCACTCAGCTGGACTCGTGCTGGCAGCCTGATGACAACCTGGCCAGAATGCCCTGGGAAACACCAGTGCCTGTCCCGGGAGACATCCGTCTGCAAAGCAGCACAGGACAGCACTGAGACAGAAGCGAGTGCTGGGGCCAGTGCCGCTGCTCCTCTGGCCTGGAGCACAGGCGCCGTGTGCCTGGGGCTCTGCTCCAGCTGCAGGAGGAGGCACTGCCATGGCCTTGTGTGGAGCTGCTTTTTGCTTGGCAACAGGGGAAGGGAACTGCAGCGCTGTCCCTGTAAGCAGCTCTCAGAACATGCCCTGGATCTGAGCTGGATCCACCTCCAGCCTGGCCAGGCCAAGCTGGTGCCTCTGCCATCACTACTGAAGAAGCGAAATCTAAGCCAGAAGAGGAGGTGGTACAAAATGGAGCAGAGCATGGGGATCCCAGTCAGAGAAGGAGGAAGGAAAGAGCAGCACTGGACCACAGACCCCTCTGTAGCCCGTGGTGAGAGAGCAGCTGTGTCCCTGCAACCCGTGGAGAGCAATGGCAGGGCTGAGAGCCACCAGCAGCTCTGGGTCAGTGCGCTGGTAGGGAAGAGGGTGGCAGCGGGGTCACAGCAGGGCCCCTCAGTCCTGCTCCGCTCCCTTCCTGAGGGAAACCGCTGGTTTCTAGCAAGCCCTGCCCTGTCTTGGAGCTCTGGTTTCAGGAACCTGACCAACGCTGTGGGCTTCCACAGGAGCAGTGGCAGGCAGGCAGGCAGGCAAGCAGCACTGATGGTTTCTGCTACAGTACCTGCAGGATGGTATCAGGCCCATCCTCAGGGTACCTTCTGCTCAGAACAATGTTGAAGATGCAATTCCAGCTGCACCTGTAGGTCTTGGAAGTTCTTGTCAGGTCAATGGTGGCACCTGTGAGGAAGGGAGAGCAGATGACTGCAAGAGCCACAGATCAGGAGGCCTCGGTGCCCCGAGATCAGCTGAACAGCTCCAAGCCTGTCACTCCTGTCCCTGTGGCAGGACAAGGGCTGAGGGTGCTGGGAGACAGCAGGCGCCCATGTGGGTGTCAGCAGAGCAAGGCTGAGGGCCTGCTGCACCGGCAGCAAAGATGACCCAGCCAGTCCCCTTCCAACTGCCATGGAGAGGAGCAGAGTCCCTCCATCAGCACAGGAACGTGTGTGGGGGCAGCAGCAGGGGCACACACGGGCTGAGGGCAGGCCTTCCTCTTGGGCTGCAGCGAGCGTGGCAGCTCCCCCACTTTGGAGCAGTGCCTGGAGCACAGTCTCCTTGGGGCTTGCTGCAGACAGGCACGGGGCAAGGAGATGGGGCTGCCTGTGTCCTTACCCAAGCTTTTCAGGGCCCAGTTAGACTTGATCTTTCATACTAGAAAATGCTGTGGGACCTGGGGCTGTTTAGTCTGGAGCAGAGGAGACTGAGGGGAGATCTTATTAACAGATACAAATATCTAAAGGGTGGGTGTCAGGAGGTTGGGGCAGCACTTTTTTGGATGGTATCTAGCCACAGGACAAGGGGTGATGGGATGAAGCTGAAACACAAAAAAGTTCCACTTAACCATAAGAAAAATGTCTTTCAGTGTGAGGTGAGGGAGCCCTGGCCCAGGCTGTCCCGGGATGGTGTCGAGGCTCCTTCCCTGGAGCTCTTCAAGACACATGTGGGACATGTTCCTGTGTGACCTGATCTAGGTGGGAGCTGCTTCTGCAGGGGGGTTGGACTGGATGATCTCTAAAGGTCCCTTCCCAACCCCCACCATTCTGTGATTGTGTGATTCTATGTGCAGAGCACTGGGCAATGGGGCATGGGAACAGTGGGATAAAGATGTAGCAGAAGCCACTTGGGTGGTTAACAGCAGAGGTTCAACGGACCGTCCTGGTCCTGCCCAAACAAAACCCCTGCACACTGTGGGAGGAGAAGAGGTCCCTGGAGTGCACCCAGGGCAGTGGCTGGGGAAGGCAGGATGGGCTGCACCTTGTAGGAAGGGCTCCTGGAGCCTTGCTTCAGGATGGGTTTCCCACGCACTCACAGCCTCCTTCAGGCATCCACCCGCTCCAGCGTGGGCTCCTCCATGGGCTGGGAGTGGCTCTCTGCTCCACCAGGCACCTCTCTGGGCTGCAGGGACACAGCTGCCTGAGGTGAAGCACAGAGAGATGCAAAGTACTGACAAGAAACACCAAGCCTGAAAGCTCCTTTGTTTTTTCACGCATGCCAAAGAGATTTGCATTCTCATGTAGGCACTTGGAGTGGAAGCACGTGCACAGATGAGCTGCAAAGCTGTGCACAAGGAGAAAAAGGGCTGCAGGCAGCTGGCTGCTGATGGGAGCTGGAGACAGAGTCCTCCTTGGGAAGAGGCAAGAACTCAACTCTGGTTGAGTCAGAGAGACAGTCTTTGACTTGTGTGAGCTGCTGCTGCCGCCAGCTGCCGGAGGCAGCACGGCCACGTTCTCCCCAGGCCCCTGGAGCACACTCTGTGCTGCAGTTTGTTGCGGGAGGGGTGTCCCATCCCTGCTTGTGCCTCCCTCCCCTGCTGGCCCCCTGCGTGGTGCCCCAGGCAGAATGGCCCCCGCCCCAGCGCCCGCAGGCAGCGGCTCTGTGACATCAGCCCCGGGGCCGAGGTGCCGCGGGCAGCGCCAGCACTGCGGGCATTGCATCGGCCACAGCGCTGCTGGGCACGAGCCCTCCCTCGGCTCTGGCAGCTGCCGCGTGTTGCCGCAGCAATGAAGCTCGTGCTGGTCTTTGTGCTGCTGGCCCTGTGCTGCTGGCCTGCGAGCGTGGCAGGGGACAGCTGTTGGTAAGTGGCTGTGGGAGGGAGCTGGGGCAGCCCTTCCCTGCAGGGTGCGCCGGTGCCACGAGCTGTGAGCCAAGGGTTCCCCAGCGGCCCCGCTGCCCGTGCGGCGCCCGCTGGGGAGGGCGGACGGCTGCCCTGCAGCCCCAGCAGCAGCCAGCCCTGGAGCAGGACACTCCTGACTTGCTCTTTGCAGGGGGAGCTGCGGCACCCGGCCCCTGGCTGAGCAGCCGTGGCGCGTGGTGGGTGGCGTGAATGCCCCCGTGGGGGCCTGGCCCTGGACCGTCAGCATCCAGAATCCCTGGGGAGCGGGCACCGGGCATTTCTGTGGAGGGAGCCTCATCCATTCCCAGTGGGTCCTCACCGCAGGACACTGTGTCGACTTCTACCGGTGAGTAGGAGCAGGGCAGGGCCGTCCCCCCGGCACTGGCAGGGGCCCTGTCTGCGGCCCCGCCTGCCGCTGGCGTGCCAGGGATGGCGTGTGCCGGGCACGGGCCGGGCTGGTGCCGCCGCTTCCCGGCAGCCTGGGGCCGGTGCTGCCTGGAGCCCAGGGCACGCCGGGGCAGCCGTGCCCTCCGCAGCGCGGCTCGCCTCTCTCCCTCGGCCAGCAGCAGGCAGGGCACTGCTGGGCTGGGCTGGGCTGCAGCGCACGGCTCCGCTCCCTGAGCCCTCTGCTCCCCATCTGCCTTCCAGGAGACTCCCGTGGTTTCGGGTGGTGGTCGGGGCCAACCAGCTGACTCTGACGGGCCCCGAGGTGCAGGTGCGATACACCACGCGGGCGCTGCTCCACCAGAGCTACTTCAACGTCACCGACTACGACATTGCCCTGCTGGAGCTGGACCGGCCCGTGGAGTGCAACCAGTACGTGCAGGTGGCCTGTGTGCCTCACCCCGCCGACGTGGTGGTGTCCCAGCTGAGAGACTGCTACATCGCTGGCTGGGGCCACACCACCGCACGAAGTGAGTTCCCCTGGGGAAAGCGCTGCTGTGCCCAGGGCAAGCCTGGCACGCTGGGGAGACGGCTCGGGCTGGCGCGGAGCCCAGGCGGGAGCCAGAGTCGGGCTGCGGGGACGGGCGGCTGCAGACGGGCCTGAGCTCCCTCAGGCTGCCACGGTGCTCAGGGCTCTGGGACACCTTTCTCGTGAGGAGAGCACCTGGAGCTCTCTGACCTTTGAGAGGAAACCTTCTCCATGCTGAGAGATAGCTCAAGGGCTGGGGTTTAGAGGCTGGGGCCAGGTTGTTTTGGCTGGGGGCCAGTGACAGGACAAGGGGTAAGGGGCAGACGCTGGAAGACGGGAAGTTCCCCTGGAAGAGGTGGAAAAATGTCTCTGCAGTGAGGATGCTGGAGGCCTGCACAGGCTGCCCAGGGAGGCTGTGGAGGCTCCTTCCCTGCTGGTTTCCAAACCCACCTGGACACGTTCCCCTGCCTCCTGCTTGAGGAGAAGCAGCTTGAGCAGGGGCTTGGGCTGGATGAGCTCTCGAGGGCCCTTCCCACCCCCAGCCTTCTGGGACGCTGTGAATGTTTGCCACGGCCCCAAGGCAGCCCCACGGGAAAGATGTGTCCGACGTCTCTTTGGCAAGGTGCAAAGCCAAGGCCCAGGGAAGGGCTCTGGCAGCCAGGGGAGGGGAAGTGTCCCGCAGCTGCTGGGGGCTAATTCCTTGCTGTGCTCGCAGCCCACGGATCCGACGTGCTGCAGGAGGCCAAGGTGCGCCTCATCGATGCCAGGCTGTGTAACAGCAGCCAGTATAACAATGGCTCCATCCACAGCTACAACCTGTGTGCCGGCTACGCGCAGGGCGGCATCGACGCCTGCCAGGTAGGAGCAGCCGCGAGTCAGCCGCGGCAGCAGCCGCAGCCCTGTCCCACCTGGGGCTGCTGGGGCTCCCCAACACCCCCCTGAGCCTCTGTCCTGTGCTGCAGGGTGACAGCGGGGGCCCGCTGGTCTGCAGAGCTGCGCAGGCCAACTTCTTCTGGCTCGTGGGCGTGACCAGCTGGGGGAAAGGCTGTGGCAGAGCGCACAGGCCCGGGGTCTACACCTCCACCCAGCACTTCTACTACTGGATACTGGAACAGATGCGCTCAGCAGGAAGGGCTGCTGCTCTCACCCGGGCGTGGAGACGTTTTCCCAGCGCCTCATGGCCCTTTCACCGGCCAACACAGGCACCGACCGCGGCACCAAACCCGGCGTGGAACTGGAATCCAACCAGCTCAGGACCCTTTACCTGGGAAACATTTGCCCCAACTGCAGCACCAACACAGGCACCAAACCCGGCGTGGAACTGGAATCCAACCAGCTCAGGACCCTTTACCTGGGAAACATTTGCCCCAACTGCAGCACCGACCGCGGCACCAAACCCATCGTGGAACTGGAATCCAACCAGCTCAGGACCCTTTACCTGGGAAACATTTGCCCCAACTGCAGCACCAACACAGGCACCGGCCCCGACACAAACCGCAGCACCACCAGCAGCGGGCCAGGTTGGGTCCTGCCCATTTCCCCTCCAGAAGCTCAGGGATTTCTTTAGGCGGGTCCAGGAGCTCCTGCAGGCCATGAAGGGACAAGCGGCTTGAGCAGCAGGACGCCGCTGGAGGTGCAGGCCTGGGCTCTGCCCCTCTGCTGCAGGTCTTTAGCAGTAGCCATTAGGTTGGAGGAAGTAGAAGCTGTAGTTGCAGTGTGTCTGGTATCTTGCCCTGGGTTCAGCCAGGATCGAGTTCAGTCTCCCTTTGTGGTGTTCTATTAAACTGTCCTTGTCTCAACCCGTGTTCTCATTTTGCTGCCACCACCACACATTGCTCAGCTCTCACAAGGCCGCCAGACCAGGACCAGCAAGAGTAGGTCACACAGGAACTCCTCCAGGTGGGTTTGAATGTCTCCACAGTCCATCTGGGCAGCCCCTTCCAGGGCTCCCTCACCTCAACAGGGAAGAAGTTTTGCCTTGTGTTCCTTTGGAACCTCTTCTGTTCCAGCTTGTGCCCGTTGCCCCTTGTCCTGTCATTGGCCATCCCTGAGCACAGCCTGGCTCCAGCCTCCTGACACCCACTCTTGATGGATTTGTAAACATGAAGTCACTCCTCAATCTCCTCCAAGCCCCAGCTCCCTCAGCCTTTCATCACAAGGGAGATGCTCCACTCCATCATCTGTCTGGCCCTACACTGAGCTCTCTCCAGCAGCTCCCTGTCCTCCTGCAACTGAAGAGCCCAGAACTGGACACAGTATTCCAGATGTGGTCTCACGAGGGCAGAGGAGAGGGGGAGGAGAACCTCTCTCCACCTACTGCCCACAGCCCTTCTAATCCACGCCAGGATGCCTTTGGGCTTCTTGGCCACCATGGCCCACTGCTGGCTCATGCTCATCCTGCTGCCCAACAGCATCCCCACATCCCTTTCCCCTACACTTCTCTCTGAGTTCGTTCCCCAGCCTGCTGTCTGGGTAGTAGGATGTGCTGCACCAGCCCTGGTACCCACCCGCTCTCTCCTGGCCAATAGCCACAGCCTACTGCTGGCTGGGGAGGAGCTCAGTCTCTGCCTTGAGCTTTGGTCAAGAACCCTGAGGGGCTTTGGCCAGAATAAGTCTTGAGAGGGAGAAAGCTCTCAAGCCCCTGAAGCACCTGGCTAGGGCACTGCAGTGCTCAGCAGAGAGCAGGGCAGCAGCCTCAGAGGGGCACAAAAGCAAGCGAGTCCCTGCCACGTCCCCCCAGGGCCAGATGCAGCCAGAAGCACCCAGCACACACTTACATAGACAGCCACGTCTCTGGGAGCACTGCTGACAGCCACGGACAAGGAGCCTTCCTCAGGGACGTGCTGCAGAGCCACGGCACTCAGCTGGACTCGTGCTGGCAGCCTGATGACAACCTGGCCAGAATGCCCTGGGAAACACCAGCGCCTGTCCCGGGAGACATCCGTCTGCAAAGCAGCACAGGACAGCACTGAGACAGAAGCGAGTGCTGGGGCCAGCGCCGCTGCTCCTCTGGCCTGGAGCACAGGCGCTGTGTGCCTGGGGCTCTGCTCCAGCTGCAGGAGGAGGCACTGCCATGGCCTTGTGTGGAGCTGCTTTTTGCTTGGCAACAGGGGAAGGGAACTGCAGCGCTGTCCCTGTAAGCAGAGCAGCCCCACACGAGAGGCAGAGAGGAGCTGCAGCATTTGGAGCAAATGAGCGTCGGAGCAGCCAGTGCAGGGCTGCCCTGTGTGTGAGGGACCCCAGGGGCTTGCAGGGAGGACGGGTGCAGAGCCCACCTGCCCTGAGGAGGGACAAAGGGCAGAAGCTATGGTGAACAGACTGACTGAAACCCCCACTCACTGGCCCCCAACCCCCCCAAGCCATTCGGGGTGTGGAGGGGGTAAAGACACTGGGATCAGGGCTCTGAACCAGGGAGGAGGGCAGGTGTGGCAAGAAGGTGTTCTTAAAAGGGCTGGTTGGACTCTTCATTGTTGTATTAATCTGAGTTGTTTTATTTTGGCTATGTTTTGGGTTTTGAGGTTATGTTTCAGTTGATGTGGCATTCAATTATTTTCTGTTTCCTTCCCCAAGCCCAGTAGCCTGCTCTGTTTTGTCCTGAACCTTAAGTTGCAATTAAGCTCTCCCTGCCCTTTGGCAGTTCTCAGCCTCTTCAGTACTTGAGGCTAATGGTGGCCTTTTGTTCCCTGATGGGCCTAAACCAGGACAGTGACCCACAGTGCTCCCCCTCCCCTGGGATGGCCTCTGCAATCATTCCTGGCAATCATTTAGAACTTCAGCTTCTACTAAAGGCACAACACTGTTCACACTGTCAGCAAAAGTCTAACACTGAGCAGGGCTGCAGGGAGGAGGCAGTTGGGGTGCAAGAAACCCACTCCACAGTGGCTCCCTGGGACAGCAGCACGGAGGCTGGGACAGAGTGGAGACTGCGTGGGCAGCCCTGTGAGCTCTTGCAGAAGAAGGGAGCTGCAGGGTACTGTGGAACTCACAAGCTGCATGTTTGTGATGCCAGGAAAGTGCCAATCAGCAATCAGTAGCCAATGTGACTATCAAGCAGGCCTTTCTGGCAGCGCTGGGCATACAGGGGATGGCTCCACCAAGTGTGTGCCCTGCTTAGAGCAAAACTTTCCACATGTCCCAGACTAGATCTGCATGTTCATTGCACCTTTTCATGAGTTCCCCCCATGGCCCTGCCTCAGCCTGCCCAGGTCACAGCTCCCTCACGCCTCCTTCGCTGAGCCACAGGGGCCTCTGAGGATGAAGATCTGAGTCTTCCTCACAGTGTATTTCTCACCTTTGGCTTCCTGGTGTTTGTCTAAACCACAGAACAGGCTTGAGCGGGTGCTGATTCATTTGTTTCACTCTGATGGGTCCAAGATAAGTTCTGCTCTTGCCAGATCACAACAGGAGTGAGATGTGCTGCAGTGACAGCTTCTTGTGACTCTAAGAGATCAGCCATGTCCTGAAGCTTGCACTGCCACAAGGGTAACAAGTTCCTAAATGGCAATATTTCAAACGGTTACAGATGTGTGCTTGCAGTTTTCTGGCCAAATGCTGCTTCTGTAACATCTGCAATTCATTGGACACCCTGGGCCAAGAGTCTGTCACTTTTCTAGCAAGCGCTGGGCTTTGGGTGCACCTTGCTCATCAGACTCTCATTATCATGGGGCTGTTTAGTCTGCAAAAGAGGAGACTGAGGGGGGATCTGATGAATAGTGACAAATATCTCAATGCTGGGTGTCAGGAGGCTGGGGCAGCACTTTGTTGTGTCTAGGAACAGGACAAGGGGTGATGGGATGAAGCTGGAACACAACAAGTTCCACTTAAATAGAAGCAAAGACTCTTTCAGTGTGAGGGGAGGGAGCCCTGGCCCAGGCTGCCCAGGGAGGCTGTGGAGGCTCCTTCCTTGCAGGTCTTCAAGACCCGCCTGGGCACGTTCCTGTGTGACCTGCCCTAGGTTGACCTGCTCTGGAAGGGGTGTTGCACTGGATGATCTCTAAAGGTCCCTTCCAACCCCCATCAATCTGTGATTCTATGATTCTAATACCCAAACACAGCTCCATCCCAAAGCCCACCCACCTCCAAGCTGCCACCAGCCCTCACTGAGCGTGTGCTCTGCATTCTCCTCACCCCACACCTTTAAAAGCAAAGCCAGAGCATTTCCCAGCAATCCCGATGAAGGTCTGTGTGCCCAGAGTCACTCCAGCCCCACCTCAAAGGGAAGAAAAGAGTATAAAATGGCTTAAGAAAGGGGCTGTTGGGGAAGGCACCATCGTGAATAAGTCAGGGAAGGTTCCATCTCAGGCTGCCTCTGACTCCTGGGAGCAGCCAACGGCTGCAGCTCCCTCCCCCCACAGGGACGCCTCTGGCTCAGAGCTGGTTGTGCCGAGGGCTGGCTGGGGAAGCTCAGAAATCCCTCTGCACAGTCACTTCTCTCATCTCCTGCTGCACCATTCGCAGTCTCAGCTTCTGCCTGTGCTTTGGCACATGCTGTGTCCATCCCCAGCAGCCCACCAGCACCTGGGGAACCTGTTGCTGCCAGCAACTGCACCTTGGGTTCAGCTGGGTGTCAGAGTCTCAACGCAGCTGGGGAAGGGTCACGAGAACCGGTGTGATGAGGAGAGGCTCAGGGAGCTGGGGATGCTGAGCCCAGAGGAGAGGAGGCTGAGAGGAGACAGGATCACTCTCTACAGCTGCCTGAAGGGGGTTGTAGTGACCTGGGGGTCAAGCTCTTCTCATTTTTAGCTTGCAAAGTGGTACCTTTTGGAAGAAATCCTCATTTTCACCATCCAAAGTGAGAGTTTTCTCTTCCAAACCCTCATTTGGGGGCCCATACCCTCCTTTTTAGCTTCCATTGCCTTCTTTGGAGGCCTAAGCCTCCATCTTAAGCTTTCAAACCTCACTTGGTGACCCAAACCCTAAGTTTTGCTCCCAAAGCCCGATTTTCAGCTTCCAGACCTTCGGTTTAGATTTCAAATCGTCCTTTTCTACATCCAAACCATCATCTTTCCAAAGTCTCATTTTTGTGTTCAAACCCCCATTTTATGCTTCCTAACCCTCATTTCTTAGCTTCCAAACACTCAATTTTAGCTTCCAAATGCTCGTTTTATGGCCCAGATGCTCATTTTGAGCTTCCAAAGCCTCTTTTTTGCCTTTTTTAACCTTATTGCTTGGATCCCAGCCCTCAAGGTTTTGATTCCAAAGTCTCACTTTGTGGCCCAAGTTCTTATTTTGGGTTTAAACTGTTCCTTTTCAGCTTTCAATCCCTCATTCTCGGGTCTCAATCTCAGTTTTTAGCATCCAAGGCCTCGTTTTTAGCTTTCCAAAGCATCCTATTGGGTAGATTTAGACCCAAACCCAGGTGTTATACACCTAAAAGAAGGATTTAGACCCTAAAAACTAGGCTTTAGGCCCAAAAAGTCAGGATTAAGACCCTTAAACCAGGAGCTTAGACCCAAAAAAGATGATTTAGACCCTAAAAGCTTGGGGTTAGACCCAAAAATGGGTCTACAACTGGGGGTTTAGATCCCAAAAACAAGGCTTTAGACCCTAAAAGCTAGACTTTAGATCAAAAAAATGAGGGTTTAGACCCCAAAACTAGGGTTTTAGCAATAAAAAGAGGGTCTAGACCCTAAAACTAGGAGTTTAGACACCAAAAATGCATATTTAGATCCTGAAACCAGGGATTTAGTTCTAAAAATAAGGATACAGACCCTAAAACTGGGAGTTTAGACCCGGAAAACAAGGATTTACACCCTAACAACAGGGTTTAGTCCTAAAACCAAGGATCTAGACCCTAAATCTGGGACTTTACACACCAAAAAAAGGGATTTAGACCCTAAAACTGTGGGTTTAGATTAAAACATGGGGATTGAGACCCTAAAAGAGGGGGTTTAGGCCAAAAACAAGGATTTAGACCTTAAAAACAAGACTTTAGGCCCAAAAAATGAGGATTTAGACCTTAAAACTGTGGGGTTAGACCCAAAAAATGAGGATTTAGATCCTAAATGTTTGGGATTAGACCCAAAAATGGGTATACAACTGGGGATTTTTAGGTTCAAAAAGACCTGCTCCTTTTTAGCTTCCAAACCCTCATGCTAGGGCCCAGGTTTCTTTTTTTGTCTTCCAAAGCCTTGTATCTAGCTCCAAACTTCTGGTTTTAGCATTGAAAGCCTCGTTTTTAGCTTTCCAAAGCATCCCATTGGGTCAAACCCCCTCCTTTTGAGCTGCCAAGGCCTCCCCTTGGAGGGCACAAGCAGGAGCTGGGCAGATGCTGCGCTTGTGTGTCTCTGTGCCCATGCGGCCGCTGCGTGCCGCGTCCCCTCACACCCCAGGCTGCGCATGGGCAGTGCCTGGGGGTACCCAGGGAGGGCCTTGGGTGGCCGCCCCTGTGTCAGCGTGTGCCCGGCACCCCGTGTCCCGTCCCTGCCCACCACACAGCACACACCGGCCCCAGCCTCTCGCCCCCCGCCCTGCAGGGAGCCCTCAGCGCTGAGAAGGGCCCCTGAGCTCAGCCTTCTCCTCTGCAGGGCCACAGCAGCTCTGGCTGGGATCTCTGTGCTGTGTCAGTGCCCCACAGAGAGCACAGACACACTGAGGCACAGACAGTGCTGCTGGGCGGGGAAATGAGCCCTCAGTGCCCTTGGCTGGCCGTGGGGGGCTGAGAGCTTGAGCAAGGGCGAGACACGGAGTGGTGTGAGGGGGATCCCTCTGCTCTCAGCAGGGGCTGGGGCTGTGCAGGCGCACAGGGGACGGGCACAAAGGGGCAGCAACAGGGCGCTGGGCACCAGGCAGGGGCACAGCCCGGCTGCCCTGGCTCTGCTCTCACCCACAGCCCGTCCTCTGGCCTCACAGCCCTCGCTCAGTTCTCCCTGAGGGCAGCAGAAACGCTGAGGGCTCCTGTGCAAATCCATCCCTGCACAGACACTGCTCTCTCCTGCTACACTCAGTGCAACTGAACCCCCCTCAATGTCCTGTTTCTGCTCTGTCGCCGCTTCCTCTCAGAGATGCAGCGAGAGAACAGAGCAGGGCAGGAGCAAGTCCTCAGCTGTTTGGTCTCTGCTGCACAAGTACCACAAACACAAAGCCTCGACTACACTCCTTCCTTGAACCATCAGCCATCAGCAGAGGAAGACAGCTTCAGCCAGTCGGTGCACCCCTGCTATTACATCTGGGCACCAGAGACAGGACTCCAGTTTGGCAGCAAGAAACAGCTGCATTAGCTTATGGCAAGATCCTCCCCAGAAATGTGACACAGAGATGCCAGGGCACACGGCAGGCTACAGGAATGGCAGCCTTGGTGGTGACCTGCTGATCTGTGCTGATCCACCTGCTCATACACAGAGAGAAAGGGAACCGTCCTCAAGAAATAAAACCCCATCTGCCTGAGATCAATGCTGTAACCATGGCTCACAGAAATGCCACCATGAAGTACTCAGGTCACTGGGCCAGTTCAAGGAACACAGCATTTGCTCTGGCACACCACGCTGGGGAGGGGGCTCAGGATGAGGAGGGAACCCAAAAACACCCCAAAAGTCTTCGACACCCCCCAAGACTCTTCAAGGATTCAAAACAACCCAAAAGGCCTAAAAATGCCCCAACTCCCCTCTCCAAAGGCTCCCACATCCTCCCAGTTTATCCCTCAGTAGCCTCCTCTCAGTAGCTCCCAGAAGTCCCAAATCTCTCCCCATGAACCCCCAGTTCACCCCTAGAGGCCCCCAGTAGCTCCCAGTGACTCCCAGTTCTCCTCACTGCAGCCCCTTGTGCCTCAATGAGCCGCCCAGTAATACCCCGTAGCTCCCAGTTCACACCCAGTAACTCCCAGTACTCCCCAGTGCCTCCCAGTAGCCACACAGTTCACCCCTCAGAAGTCCCAAACAGCTCCTCCCCAACTGCTCCAGCGTGGCTCCTTCCCACAGGCTGCAGCTCCTCACCGACTGCTCCAGCCTGGGGCCTGCCATGGGGGCAGCTCCTCACACCCTGCCCCAGCGGGGGTCACCCACCGGGAGAACAGTCCCACGGGGACACACTGCTCCAGCCCGGGGCCCTCCCAGGCTCACAAGCGCTGACACAAACCTGCTCTGCACGGGCACCTCCCCACAGGCTCCCAGCTGCTGCCAGGAGCTCGCTCCAGGATGAGCTTCCAGCACAGCCACAGCCTCCTGCAGCCCACGCCAGCGGGGCACGAGCAAGGGCTCCGCGCGGGGCACGCTGGGAAGCCGAGGCCCCGCCCCCTCCGCCGTACGCCGCCTCCCGCCGGGCGCCGCCGCACAACTACAACTCCCGTCAGGCACCGCGGCTCCCGCCCGCGGCTTTGGGCGGCAGCGACGCGCTGGGGGTGATGGGAAATGGAGGCTGCGGGGCGCCAACGAGCCTCCGCACCTCCCGCTTTTAGGGTCTTTATCCCAGTTTTGCAGATTAAACCCCTGGTTTTAGGGTCTAAATCCTTGTATTTGGGGTCTAAAGACCCAGTGTTCGAGTCTAAGTCCTAGTTTTCGGTCTGAACTCCCTGTTTTATGGTCTAAATCTCCTTTTTTGGGTCTAAACCCACAGTTTTAGGGTCTAAATCCAGATTTTTGCAGCCTAAAGTCTAGTTTTTAGGGTCTGAATCCTTGTTTTGAGGTCTATACCACCTGGTTTTGGGTCTAAATCCTCGTATTTGCTGTCTAAACTCCCAGTTTTAGCATCTGGATCCTCTTTTTTATGGCTAAAACCCTAGTTTTAGGGTCTAAATCCTCATTTTTGGGGTCTAAACCCACGGTTTTAGCACCTAAATCCCCTTATTTTGGTGTCTTAACTCCCAGTTTTAGGGTCTGGATCCTCGTTTTTAGGACTAACACCCTGGTTTTAGGGTCTAAATCCTTGTATTTGGGGTCTAAAGACCCAGCGTTAGGGTCTAAGTCCTGGTTTTCAGTCTAAACTCCCTGTTTTAGGGTCTAAATCTCCTTTTTTTGGTCTAAACCCACAGTTTTAGGGTCTAAATCCTCATTTTTTGGGCCTAAAGTCTTGTTTTTAGGGTCTGAATCCTTTTTTTGAGGTCTATACCACCTGGTTTTGGGTCTAAATCCTCATTTTTGCTGTCTAAACTCCTGGTTTTAGGGTCTGGATCCTCGTTTTTAAAACTATACCCCTGGTTTTAGGGTCTAAATCCTTATTTTGGGCATCTAAACAACCAGTTTTAGCGTCTAAATCCTCTTTTTCAGTATAAATCCTACTGTTTAAGGGTCTAAAGCCTTATTTTAATGCCAAAACTCCTAGTTTTAGGGACTAAATTCTCTGTTTTGGTCAAACCCCCCTGTTTTAAGGTCTATCTATACCACCTAAATCCCTAGTTTCAGGGTCTAAATCCTTGTATTTGGGGATCTAAACCCACTGTTTTAGGGTCTAAACCCTCATTTTTGGGGTCTAAAGTCTAGATTTTAGGGTCTAAAGCCTTGTTTTGGGATCTAAACCCCCAGTTGTATACCCATTTTTGGATCTAACCCCAAACTTTTAGGATCTAAAGCCTCGTTTTTTGGGTCTAAACCCACAGTTTTAGGGTCTAAATCCTCATTTTTTGGGCCTAAAGTCTTGTTTCTAAGGGGTAAATCCTTGTTTTCGGTCTAGTCCCCCTCTTTTATGCTCTCAATCTCCATTTTTTAGTCTAAACTGACACTTTTAGGGTCTAAATCCTCTTTTTTGGTGCCCGTGCAGAGCAGGTTTGTGTCAGCGCTTGTGAGCCTGTGAGGGCCCCGGGCTGGAGCGGTCTGTCCCCGTGGGACTGTTGTGGCGGTGGGTGACCCCCGCTGGGGCAGGGTGTGAGGAGCTGCCCCCATGGCAGGCCCCAGGCTGGAGCAGTCGGTGAGGAGCTGCAGCCTGTGGGAAGGAGCCACGCTGCAGCAGTTGGTGAGGGACTGTCTCCCGTGGGAGGGACCCCACAGTGCAGCAGTGGGAAGCGTGAGGAGGCCTCTCCCTGAGCAGCAGTAGCGGCAAAGTCCATCTGTGATGAACTGAGCACAAGCCCCATGGTTTGCGCTGCTGGGGGGAAGGAAGGGGAGTCGTGGACAGAGGAGGGGTGGGGGGAGGGGTTTATTTCTCATCTCCCTGCTCTTCTTCTGTAATAATCAAACCTTTTCTCCCCAAGTTGAGTCTGTTTTGCCTGTGACGCTGATTGCTGAGTGACCTCTCTGTCCTTAACTCACAAGTGCTTTGTTATATTTCCCTCTCTCTCCAGTTTAGGAGGGGCAGTGATTTAATGACTGGGTGGACATCAGGCTAAACCACCACAAGTAGAAGCACAATTAAAAATTTCCTGATGTTGGTAAAATTTAACAGCACTTGAAATGCTATTGAGAGTGGAATGTAAAACTGCTCATCTTATCTAAAACATGATGTTGTCTTTATGCAGTGTCCAGAAGAAGAGATTTTTCAGGAGTTAGCAAAGTAGTTTAGATTTTAACTTGAAATCTAGATGTCATCATCATTATAATGGACTATTACACAGGAAAGCAAAGTAACTTTCTGAGCAGCTTGGCTATAGAAGTTACTCTACAGTTAAACTAAATCTAGCAGAGAAATAACCATGATGATATTTAGACAAAAATGAAAGTCTTTCAGACATAATAAAAAGTAAAACCCAAGTCTATACAACTAGTCAAAGCCTGCAACAAAATGACTTGAACTTGCAGAAAGCTGTCATGTCAGAATTTGATTAAGGATTGTAAATATTGCCATTTTGTGTCAATAAAGATGCTGATTGTGAAATTGGTTCCTTAAGCTCTCTCTTCAAAATGCTGTTGTATTGCAGTAGATGTACTAAGACACAGAAATACTCAGGAAAACTAAAGCAATAAAGCAAAGAACTGTATTCTCCTCCACATACTTAGTGGGGAAAGGTGTATTATGTGCTCTCCCCACCTTGAACAACCTGACTGACACTGGAATGCTTTTAAGAGGTGAATTAGTCTACATGTTGGGCCAAGGAATCTCAAAAGCTTTTGCACTGGTTCTGATCCTGAACACCCTAAGGATGCCAGGATCTTGAACTTAGAAGCTGCCAAGAGCTTCATCTGCCACATTACAACAGACTTCTGGATATTTTAAGTTTGTCTCTCCTTTTCATGTCTTCCAAGATGCCAAACAAGATTTAGAGCCTACATGTCTTCTTTGTCATTTGACATCCATGGCAGTCCTGCAACAGCAGCTGCAATGCTAAAAGCCCACGGTCCCCCAGAGATGCTGTGACTCACCTGCTGTATCATCTCTTTGCATCTCATTTGGACTCCTGAGAACTATCCAGGAAAATGTCATTCCATGGTTTTCATGGAGACACAGAAATGGTACTCCCAATCTGAGTCTTGCCTGAGAGATTGCAAAGTGTGGAGTGCAAGATAAAAAGGTTCAGGGTGATGCCACAAAATCACGATCAAAACAATCTGCTAGTGAATGGCTTCCCCTGATACACAGTATGGTTGTAGGACGAACTAAAGTATTATGCTGGTTTTGAGTTTGTCATGCACATTTCACTTCTCTTCATACAGTGAGGGTCATCTAGGTGTGTGTAGGGACTGACTAACCTGGAAAAGCTTAATGAAACTGACCTTGCTATGCACTCTGTAGAAGCTGTCTTAAAGCCATCGGTAGAACAGTCAATATATGAAAAAACTTATTTCCCCTTCAGGATGTGGTTAACTTGTTTTTCAAACAAAGGGGGATTTAGTCTTGCCTGGTGTAACTTAGTCATAAGGTTGACCACAGCATCCTGTCTGTTGCTAGCGAGAGAAAATGAGTCGGGGGATGTGTATGTTGGGGTCTTTTGAATAATAACCAAGTTGCTATGGAAACTGTTTTTCCATCACACCACCTTACATTAATTCCTCTTGGCCTGTTCCTAGTCTCAATGAGTGGAAAAAAACCAGGATGCTTTTTTTTCTGAAATGTGCATTTTCCTTCCTCATACTCTTATCAAACTGTCTTCTAACTGATTGCTCCTTAGACATGTGCCTTTCTGTTACCATGCAAAAGAAAGATGCATCAGAAAGGCCAGACCTCATTTGAATTTCTATTCTGACTGATCATTAGGTCAGTTGTGTTTCAGCAATCTCCATCTCAAAGTCATAAGAAAAAGCACAGAACAAACCACAGCATTTAGGCTTAGTAAAGCTTTCTTTTGGTCACCACTTCTGTAGCCTAAACTGCTGTGTGCCACACATTTTGCAGGAGAAATGCAGGTTTAATAAAGAAACACTTCCTTGGCTGAACATTATCTGGTTGAATTGAATCACTTCACATCCAACACAGGTCTCATCTACACTATAAAACTGCTGATGCTAAAGCTATCTAAAAATCATTAAAGCTATAAATAGCATCTACTCTGCCTGAATTCTCTCAGCAGTAATACATCAATAACGCAACATGCCTGTAAATGCTGTTTTAAAAGGGTCATATATCTATGAGGACTGGATTTTTCAAAGCTATTGAAGTGATGCAGAGCTTTATACTAACATGTACTAATAAACCTTATACTAACTTATCGCAATAGTATCAAGCTTATTTTTTCAGACAAAATAAATTCACACAGGAGCTGTAAAAAGGTCGTGGTTATCTCCTCACACAACCTCCCGGGTCCTCCGACTTCCTTGAGGGCAGAAACCGGTTCTGCAAGGGGCCAAGTGATATCTCAAGTTGCCCAAAGATCAGGGGTGAGAAAGCCTCAGGACTTATCAGCCTTCATCTCCCGAGGCCCCAAAGACCATCACCGGGAGACACCACGCAAAGGAAAGGAAGAAAAGACCTAATTTACATGCCAAATCGGGGACAGGTTGTGTCTTTGTCTAGGTGGATAATGTCACCATACGATTTTGTGACTTTGTAACAAATATAAGTCAAGCAAGTTGCCCAGTCGGGTGGGCAAGTTTATACACCCCCTGCCCCCACCGTGCCGAATAAACATCCTTCCTTATCACTCTTGGAGTGACAGAGTCTGTTTCCGCGAGTCAGAAGCAGGTTGGATGCTGCTGTGTAGAAGTGAGAACAGTGGCGTGATCAACTTCTACTTAGCAGGGGGTTAAGAAAAAATACAGTCTCCTCAGTCCACAGAGAAAAAGAAACAGCAAAAGCAGCTACAAGTCTTGAAATGAAATCCACTGGCCAGGCAGGACTCGGCAGTACGGAAGGTCTGAAGGGGAGGGTGCTCTGCTGTCTTCTGCGCAGCTGTTGTCAGTAGATTTGGCGTTGGCCGTTTGACCCGTTGTGCTGCTGGGACAAGCTCTCCAGCTGCTCTTCACAGTGCTGCTGCCTTGTTTCCACATCGGCCCTTTAATGCAACCGGGGCTACATGCCATTGTCTGACAGCTGTGAGATCAAGACAGGTAGACACTCACAAAGCTTAACCTGGACTATCTTTTGTGCCTCTTTGTATACCTTAATTTAAAAAGCCTCCCCTCTCCTCTCTCTCCTCCCACTACTTCACATGTCAGTGTTTTCAGAGCCTTGCTTTTAACCCCTTATTTGTGTTCATTTTTCTCCAGGCTTTGTGCTCTACCACTTGAAACAGTCAGTGAGATCTCTCTCAGGCACTTCTGGTAATACTTGAGTTGTTCTGGCAAAGAAAGTTTGCTGCAAAGAAAATTTGGGTACCAGACAGCAAGAACTGAGCTTTGGATATGAAAGGGGCTGTTTTCTTGGTGGTTTGGGAGTGACAATGGGACGATTTTCAGGTGGATTTTTTTGGTTGCTGTTGGGGATGAGGTTTAGATAAGCATTGTGCTTTTTCCCAGAAACCTACAAGAGTTATTAAAGGGAGCAGGAGCAGGTGAACAGGTGTAATGACAGAGAACTACAAAAAGACAAGGGGTCATTCCTGGCATGAGCTTCCAGTATTTCTATAGATCAAGCTATGTGCTTCCTTACCTCAGAAAAGAAACAGCTTGATGCTCATGAGTGCATTGAAGGCAATACTTTTTGCCAGCAGGACTCTCAAGCCCAACACAGTCACAGAGAGCATGTTTGTTTTCTCCCCTTCAGCATCTGTTCAGTGATAGAGAAAAGATGAGAGAGATCATGGTCTAGATTTGGATATTGTGACACTGTCAGAAAGTGGGAAAAAAAACCAAACCCAAAGGTTATCGATTCAGGGGAAGATGATAGAGATACATGACAACAACATGGGAGGAGGATGTCTGTCTACACTGGCTTTTGCTTTATGATGCTTGTCTGCTGCTAAACCAGCTGCCTTTTAAAGCAGCTGTATTTTGATTCCCCTACCCCTGAGAAAATAGATTTGCATGCATTTACCACCAACATTGTCATGTATCTTCACAATCTATTAGGTAACTAACCTTGCATAGAGATGTCTGTGGTGTTGCAAATGTTCCCTGTTACTGATTCTTCAGCCTCCTTTTCTGTAGCATGATAATAAAAAAATGTTACAAATGATAGTCACATTTTTAACAGGATTAAACACAATGTTCACACGACCCTTCCCATAGGAACACGTGGGCAGTACAGCCTGAGGCTCCACTGCCCACTCACTAATTCTAAGATTAATGAAGAGGAGGAGATTTCTCCATGCATTTGCAGAAAACAGAAGAATTATTGAATTGCTTTGGGTTTAGTGTTTGAATGAGTAAAAAAATCAATCCCCTTTTTCAAGAAAAAGAAACAAAATCCCACCACTGTAACTTTTTGCTGTGCTTACAAAGGCTATTTCAGGCTGTGCCAAGATGTTTGCTTCCAGGGGAAACTATTTAGTCATAACTAAATGTGCATTTTTAAAAAAGACTGTGCCTTACTTTTCTCCCAAAAAAAGTAACTCCAAGTTGTTAAACAGTTCAGATTGTTTATGCTTTTAAACATCTGTCATCTCCACTTGCTCATGTACCAGATGTCTTCCCCATTTCTGCTGGTTACCCAGCACAGCACTCACTAGCAGGAGAAACAGCAAGCATCAGAAGATGCTGCCTCCAGAAATAAGTTGCAGCTGTACCACAAAACTGTACCTAGCAATGTTTCGTTGCCATCGTGTTTGGCTGTGCAAGCCACCTCTGTGCCTTTTGTTGCACTGACCACCTTAATGGTATCGTACAACCCTTCTGAGGTCAAAACGGGTGTATTTTGCTCATATATGGCTTCATTAGAGGACACCTCCAAGATGACATTCTTTGTATAGAACTTCCTTGCCAAACAAGCTACTTTCTCGGTGTTGCCATCGTCTTCCAGTTTCTCGACTTCATCACAATGACTTGTGGGTCAGAACTCCTTATGTTGTCTGTAAAAAAAATAAAGCATTGTTTGGGCATGATTTGGTTTGATTGCCAACTTGTCTGAGGTGCTGTCACTTAAAGTTCATATATACTCCAGCTGTGACTAATTCCTGGCTTTATCAATGACTAACTGCCTTTTCTTCCTCATTATTTCTTACTGCTGCTTCTAAAAGATCAGATCAAAGGCAGAGAGTAGGGGTTTTTATGGGAGCTTTCAGTTCACAGGATTCTAAGCCTCCTTTTTTCCAAAGCTCATTCTTTATTTATAAGTAAAGGACTTGCAAACCAGAAGAGAACATTTATTTATTCCCTTCCAAGAGTCAAATTATACCGCTTTCTCAACAATTTAATTCCTAAAAATAACACTTTGATCAAGGACTGTCTTGCATATTCCAGAGACATAGGAGAATAACTGGTTTTCCTTAACTCTCCCTCCCCTCCCCCAAATCTTCTCCTGATGTGGCTAAAAGGTTTAACCACAGCAAGAGTAACAGGACAAAGAGACGTCAGTTTGTTGCTTCACTATTGTGCAAAGTTACCCCAATGAATGACACTGCAGAAATGAAGTGCTGCTGCTGGACTGGGGGACAAGGTTGATCTTTTCTAGAACAAATGCTCAGATGCAAGAACGACTTTTGTCTCTAAGATGGGGAAGTAGGAGAGAAGCAATCAGAAGTCTGTGAATTGTGGATCTCCACTTCTCCAGGAGTTCCTGACAAGGTCAAGAACTTTCAGCTGTGGGGAAAGTTTTCCTCACTAGACATTGCACGTGCTGTGAGCTATTCCGACACATCAGGAGACAATGAAAAAGAGTAATACTGGTACTGGGTTCAACAAAAATTCTTTTGCCTGTTCTGAAAAGTGTGACCTTTCTCATCCATCTGCTGTGACATACTGTTTGTTCCACAGCTCCAGGGGCAGTTAGAAGTATAATGCAGAATTGGTATAATAAACTGATTTGAAGGGAAGAACAACCTGAGGCCAATGAACTTCTGATGTCCATGGACAAATCTTCTTACAAGCTTCCTTAAATTAGTGCAATAACCTTCAGAGGTAATGTTTTAGTGTTAAGAAACCAACAAACTTCAAGGCATGACAAATGTGCCCGAGCATTGGAGCTTTGAAAGAGCTTAAAAGATGCTGATAAGCTTTCAGAGGATTTGAAATCCCTGCTCTCTCATCTTTCCAAAGAGCTACTCTGAAACTTTTATATACTTTTCTTTTTCAGTTTCGAAGGCATTTTAGAGTTCAGTTCCCAATTCCAAGCAACACACATGAATGATAAAGGTTTCACAACTGCAGAAGCCTTCATTTCAACTACACAGCAGCAGCCTTCTCAAGGAATTTCTTATGACATACAAGTAATGAAACATGATTGCTTAAACTTGAAAGAGATGTCTTTTCAGGAAACAGTGGTCTCAAAAGAATTCAGTAGCCAACAAATCATTGTGATTTCTTGAAAAATAAAATATCTTTGCCCTCAGATCATAGATGGAGAAACCAGGCTGGTTCCACATACAAATGTCAGGACAAGATTAGCAACATGAATTCTGATAAAATCAAGAAACTGCAGGGAATCATCCAGCGTGCTTCCTTGCCAGACAGAGCTCAGCTTATGAAGGCTGGTTAGACAGACAAGAAAAGATTTACATGTCCAGCTTGTCAGGAGCATGCTGATGGATCTCTTTGCTAAAAAGAGGTGCATTAGGCTTTGAATTTTGCATGGCATCTGCCTTGCAGGGTGGTCAAAAGATCTTTCAGGTGTAACATTTTTCTCAATACAGGACACTTTTTTAAGGTTTGATCAAGGGGCTCTGATTTTACTCTCTTTGCCACCAGTACCCCAATACTGAACAACTGAGGTGAAAGCCAAGTAGTACTCTGACATAGCTTCACCTACAGCAAACAGATACCAAACAGGAATCAAACATTCACTGAATTCAGTTGACCTATTCAGTTTAACCCCAACTCTGAATAATTTAGTGTCAGGAGGTTGGGACGTCCCTTTTTTCTATAGTAAGTAGCAACAGGACAAGGGGTGATGGGATGAAGCTGGAACACAAAAACTTCCACTTGAGTATAAGAAAAATCTATTTTCCTGTGAGGGGAGGGAGCCCTGGCCCAGGCTGCCCAGGGAGGGTGTGGAGGCTCCTTCCTTAGAGCTCTTCAAGACCCACCTGGACATGTTCCTATGTGACCTGATCTAGGTGACCCTGCTTCAACAGGAGGGTTGGACTGGATGATCTCTAAAGGTCCCTTCTAACCCCCACCTTCTGTGATTCTGTGATTCTATGATTAAACTAGTACAGAAATGTTCATAAGGTTCCATTCAATGCTTTTGTATATCATCCTTCTCTCGTCTCAGTGCTGTGTTTCTAATTCTGACATAACAGAAATTCTTAAGGACTTAAATGTCAGCCTGCACAGAAACTTTATTTCCCTTTAAACTGTCAAAGCATGACTTTAATACTTAAATCATCTAACTGCATATGAGAATGTAATAGATAGAAAGCCTACAGTCTAAGCAGCTACTTTAAGGCATTAGGGAGTCTGAGTTACAACTCAGACAAGGTTAGTACATGAAGGACATCTACTTGGCTCCACAGTCAGTTGAGTGCTGTTCCCAAAAACAAGCGCAGCTCTAACAGTTTAAACATGTCAATCAAAAAAGGCTCATTTTGCTGTTCCTCCCACATGCATTTCCTTTCCAGGTGCTATAACATGGTTCTGCCAGAGTCTGCCAGTCCTGTGGTTTCTTTGTTATCTGAGAAGAGGCTTTTCATTTTTTCTCATCTCCAGCATTTCTAAACAGTCAATGTACTAGCAAGATGCTTCTCTGGCATGATGCACTGGGTAAGACTTTCAGCAGGAGCAAATGTACACAGTGCAACTGTGGTTGATAAAGAGAATTATTTCCAAAAGCATCAACTGAGCCCCATTATTTTGCATTATCTGAAAACACATACACAAATCCCTACAACTGCTTGCTTTTGGGAGGGATTTATGTACATACAGGACTCTTTATGTGAGAAACAAGAGCATCATACCAGCATTTCTGTGAATGTCTGAAATGGCAACACCACTGCTCAGTCTTCCCTCTCCCTGTCTTTTGTTTTCCTCTTGCCACATTCTACTATTCTCTATGGCATATTTTGCTTCTTTCAACAAACAAACAAGCAAATATCATCTTCCAATCAACGTAGAGTGATGTTAAAATAATGGAATCTAGCAGTTTTGTCTGGCCCTACACTTGCAACTGAGGATTTGCTGGTTGGGAGGAACAAATCTTTCTCCAGAATGATAACTTTGTATTCCTTTAGCCCTTTGGAATTTGAAATGGACTTAAATTGTTCCAAAGCAGACATTTATTCCCATGCAAGACACCCAACAGACCTGGACAGATATTAGGCAGCACCTAAGGGAGTCCCATGGCTTTCTGGAAGGAGAGCAGGATGTTTTAGAGACGTAACATTACATGGGACATTTCTGCAGCACTTTAAGGACATGCAGACCTCTAAAAGCATCGTAACAAGTCTTAAGGTATGCACCTGGACGTTCAGGATAACGAAGATCTACTTAACAAATTCACCTCCTGTCCCATTATTCATACTTCCACAAAAAACCTTGGGGTGACATCTACCTATTCTTTACATCATAAAATTCCAAATAGAGCTGGGAAGAACTAAGGCTTGTTATAATCCCTGCTCATCACATTTGCATTTTCAGAGCCTAGGCAACTTCACAGCCAATTTTCTTTCATTCTAAGCAGTCTTAGACATGAGGCAGCTGTGAAAATGTAAGCCCAAGGATACTGAAGCTCCTTTCTCCTCTGTTTCCATGCCAGTGGAATTATTTACCTGGTGAAACTATGAATGTGGTGTTAGTGTCACTTATGTTAAAGCTAAACATGAAGAGAAATAAAAAAATAACTGCCATGCTCCATTCATCTCCTCTTCAGAGGAGCCTGAGGGGTGACCTCATTAATCTTTACAAATCCATAAAGGCTGGGTGTCAGGAAGATGGAGGCAGGCTCTTCTCAGTAATGTCCAATGATAGGACAAGGGGCAATGGGTATAAGCTTGAACATAAGAGGTTCCAAAGAAACAGAAGGAATCATTTCTTCACTGTGAGGGTGAGGGAGCACTGGAACAGGCTGCCTAGGTGGGTTGTAGAGTCTGGGGACATTCAAAACCCACCTGGATGAGTTCCTGTGTTTCTACTCTAGGTGGTCCTGCTCTGGCAGGGGAGTTGGACTGGATGATCTATCGAGGTCCTTTCCAACCCTTAAGAATCTGTAGTGTCAAAAACTAACTTCTTATACCAGAGAGCTAAAGATCCATCTGAAAACATCTCTCCACTGTCAACTCATGACTGAGTTGTTCATTCCTGCTCAAAATGATTCAGTGAAAATCCACTGGAGGACACTTCACAGGAAATTTGGGCCAAATTGCTATCCAGTTAACACGTTAAGTCACGTGAGCCAGCAACGTGCCCTCGTGGCCAAGGAGGCCAAAGGCATCTTGGGATGCATCAAGAAGAGTGTGGGCAGCAGGTCAAGGGAGGTTCTTCTCCCTGTCTACTCTGCCCTGGTGAGGCCTCATCTGGAGTCCTGTGTCCAGTTCTGGGCTCCTCAGTTCAAGAGGGACAGGGAAGTGCTGGAGAGAGGCCAGTGCAGGGCCACCAAGATGATCAGGGGACTGGAGCATCGTTCATACGAGAAAAGGCTGCGGGACCTGGGGCTGTTTAGTCTGGAGCAGAGGAGACTGAGGGTGGATCTCAGTAGTTACAAACATCTCAATGGTGGGTATCAGGAGGTTAGGACATCCCTTTTTTCTATAGTAAGTAGCAACAGGACAAGGGGTGATGGGATGAAGCTGAAACACAAACAGTTCCACTTAAATATAAGAAAAATCTCTTTTCCTGTGAGGTGAGGGAGCCCTGGCCCAGGCTGCCCAGGGAGGGTGTGGAGGCTCCTTCCTTGGAGACTGGACATGTTCCTGTGTGACCTGATCTAGGTGGGACCTGCTTCTGCAGGGGTTTTGGACTGGATGATCTCTAAAGGTCCCTTCCAACCCCACCATTCTGTGATTCTATGATTCTATGAAGTAATGCACACCCAGTGCTTGGGGATGATGGAGCAATAGCAATATATAGAGGCAGCCTTCCTTAGCAGACTCAAGCTAAGGATTCACCTGGAAACCCTGGACAGAGTGATTATTGCAGCAGAAAGTTCTTACAATGAACCCAAACTCTTAGATTCCTTCATCCTCCTCCACATTAACAACATTTTACAAATAACATAATGACACTTACTTGGCTCAACTGTGAGAGTCGTCCCACTTCCAAAAATAAGCTTATCTGTCCTCACACTGCTGATACTTACTGCAGTAAATCACTCTTTCCTTGTGGTATTCAAAAATGTTGTAAGAACAGGGGTTGAAAAGCCAGATATTTGTCCTAATCATCCACATGTGCAATCCCATGAGGATTTCCAGATCCACACTTTCTTCCAAAACTGGAAAGGAAAAAACAATAATGAAATAGTTCAATGATTTCAAAGTGAGGACAGAATTTCCAGCTTCTACCTTTCGTCCACCTTTTAGAGACCCTTTGAGCTCTATTCCCAGGATAAACAGAAATATTAAAAGAATGTTGCATTTGCCTCCTTAATCATTTCAGTCACTCAGCTTCTTTTTTCCCCAAAATATGTTGCCTTTTTTCCTCCTCTAGGTTTTTGTACAGGACCCTATGCTGTTTATATCATTGTGGTGACCCAGCCACCACAGTGATAGATTTCATTGCAAAAAACTGTCACTTCCTGCTTCTTTACTACTCAGAATTTGGATTCTAGTCATGTGACTTCTTGAGTGGTTTCTGATGCAATACACCACATAAAGAAATGTGATACCAGTAAACAGTGAAGAAACATGAAAATCCAGCACTTTTAGTGCTATCTCAAAGCATTTATGACAATCTGCTTCACCTTGAACCTGGTTTCAGTTCTCAGGAGTTTATCTGAGCTCTTATCTGGGCTCTAAAAGTTGGTGTCTGAGGGTCATTTAGTGCCTTAGAAAGTCTTTATGCTGGTTTAAGACAAGGAAGCAGCCAAAATGATTGTTCATAAACACAGACTTATTGTGCACTGTTTGAGCTCAGGATCCAGAGAGGAGAAGACAATGCAGAAAAGCAGGACTGGAGCCCTGGACTTCAGGAGAGCAGAATCTGGGCTCTCCTGCTCAGAAAAATCCCATAGGTTATGGCCTTGGAAAGAAGAGGGCCCTGGAGCTGCTTGATTTTCAGAGATTAACTCCTCCAAGTTCAAGAATGTTTCATCTTGACGATGCAGCAAACGAAGAAACTTTCAAGAACATCTGTGGACCAGTTGCCCCAATCTTACCAATTTCTAACTACTTTCATTCTAAATTTCCTAACTCTTGCTGGACTTTCCAGTATTTATGGTCTCAAAACCTGTTTTCATGGGAAATGACAAACCACATTTATGAATTGTTAAAACATTCCTTTGGATTAGCTGACAGTGGTTTGATGGAATCTGCCTTGATGTGCTAAAGCTGCTTATGCACTCAGGTATCTGATTCTTACTATCTCTTGAGTTATTTTTATGAGGGTTTTGGAAGGATTTTCCCAATTACTCCAGCACCTTTTTTTGTTTCTCAGTTTCTTTGCTCTTGTGAGCTAGATTATTTGACCACAGTGTTGGCTATTCTGTGGGCTATTATTTATTTACCTAAGCCCTTGGCTGAGCTTGAAGGGGGAAATATCTAGTTATGACTGACCAAAGCTGGCTTTTTAATTGGATCATGGAGCAGTCTCTGCATCTTCACACCCAGTTCTAAGACACAAAACGAAACAGCATTACTTCATCCTATTCACAAATCAGTGACTCCCCACTGGTACAGTGGTTCCCCACTGGATTACTCCGTGTTTATTTGCATTACTCTTGTAATTACTCTTCATTGTGTTTAAGTGTTTTCTCCTCCTTATTCCCCCATTCCTCCCAGGAAAATGTTGAGATGTCTGATGTGATACTTTCAGTCTCTTGAAATGTTGGCAGAAGAAAGAGAACAAGCTCTAAATGCCTCCTGTAACAGACCTGGGTACATCCAGGTGCCTCTCTCACAGCCTTTGCCTGCTGCCAAGTCTTCCCAGAGCAGTGAGAACACACCCAGTTTGTCACTGGGCTCTCAGATGCAATTGAACAGCCTTTTCCCTTTGGGTGGCCACAGAAACACACTTGCCATCACAGCCTCCCACAAGTTGTTGCAGTACCTCTATGCCCCTTGCCAGGAAAGTCAGCTCAGAGAGGTGTAGCAAGTGCCTTGCCTTGAGGCCAGCAACAACCATCCATGATGGATTTAACCCCCCTCTTTCCAGGTCTGCTCTGGCCCTGCCTGTGTTGCAAGCACTGTGCCCTTTTCAGCCCTCTGCTGCTGCAGAAACAGGGTAGTGAAGTGACACCCTGTTTCCATGGGGCACCAGAAACCATGGTGTCTCTTTCCCCAAGATGCTGTTTGCTGATGACTCCATCAGCCTCCCACACAATCAGTTCCTTCATCTTGCTCAGAGGCCACCTGGCCAGTGTCTGTCTGCTTCAGTGAGGAGCAACAAACTGTGATCACTCCAAGGAGCAAAGACTGGAGTGATGCTGGTGTAGCATCAGACACTGGACTGGTAGGAGAACTAAATGGTTCTCTGTGAACTCAGCAGAAAAAGTTTAGCAGAGAAATAGAGCTGGCACCAGGAAGGAGGCAACACCTTCCCCTCTTCTGTGTCAGACAGGAGCTTTTTCTGATTTTCCCATTCAAAACAGTAAGTGCATCTGAAGGACAAAGCCCTTTCTTTCCCAAGCTGGGATGCTGAGGAATCCACTCTCCTGCCCCTGGAATGGCTCTGAATGAGCACAGCAGGGACAAGGACCTCTCACAGGCAAGTAGGGAACAACTACACTGCCCTCCTGAAACCTGTTTTTTTTAAGATGGGCTGCAGTGCCCCATGAGCAGTTTCCAGCCCCAGTTACACCACCAGCCCACAAGATGAGTGAGCAGCAGGTTGGTGCATCCCCATCCCACCTCTGCAGAGGCTGGTCAGATGTCCAACACTGCTGTGCCCTGCAGGGATGGCAGGAAGGGAGCCAGGGGCAGGTCAGGCTGCAGCAGCCAGCACAGCTCCACAGAGCCCTGCAGAGCACAGGGGCAAGCTCAGTTCCCAGGAAACATCAACCCTTTCACTTACCTGTGATGGGGAACATCACCACACACACGGCAGCACACGTGGCCAGAGCTGCTCGCTCTTGCCTCTCTGCCCGCAGATCAGCTCTGCCCACATCTTCCCTGCCTCAGCTTTGGTCACTGTACTCACCCCAGGCAGTGCTACAGGCTGGGACAGAGAGGCTGGAAAGCTGCCCAGAGGGAAAAGACGAGTGTTAATTGGCAGCAGCTGAACACGAGCCAGCGGTGTGCCCAGGTGCCCAAAAACGCCAATAGATTCCAGGCTTGGGTCAGAAATAGTGTGGCCAGCAGAACCAGTGATGGAGGTAACGCCTCTGTGAAGAACAGATTTGAGAAGGGAGGTTGTTGGTCAGTTGCAAAACTGCAGCAGCTACAGGGAGGGAGAATGTGAAAACATCTGGGCAGACCCCAAGGTCAGTGGAGAAGGAGGGGGAGGAGGGTGCTTGGGCACTGGAAGAAAGACTCCTCTGTGATATGTGGTGAGGACCATGGTGAGGCAGCTGTGCCCCTGCAGTCCATGAGGTCCTCAGGGAGCAGAGACCCACTGGCAGCCCGTGGAGGAGCCCAGGCCACAGCGGGTGGATGCCTGCAGGAGGTTGTGACTGTGCTGGAAGCTCATCCTGGAGCGAGCTCCTGGCAGCAGCTGGGAGCCTGTGGGGAGGTGCCTGTGCAGAGCAGGTTTGTGTCAGCGCTTGTGAGCCTGTGAGGGCCCCGGGCTGGAGCGGTCTGTCCCCGTGGGACTGTTGTGGCGGTGGGTGACCCCCGCTGGGGCAGGGTGTGAGGAGCAGCCCCCATGGCAGGCCCCAGGCTGGAGCAGTCGGTGAGGAGCTGCAGCCCGTGGGAAGGAGCCACGCTGGAGCAGTTGGGGAGGGACTGTCTCCCGTGGGAGGGACCCCACAGTGCAGCAGTGGGAAGCGTGAGGAGGCCTCTCCCTGAGCAGCAGCAGCGGCAAAGTCCATCTGTGATGAACTGAGCACAAGCCCCATGGTCTGCGCTGCTGGGGGGAAGGAAGGGGAGTCGTGGACAGAGGAGGGGTGGGGGGAGAGGTTTTTCAGATGGTTTTATTTCTCATCTCCCTGCTCTTCTTTTGTAATAATCAAACCTTTTCTCCCTGTTTTGCCCGTGACGCTCATTGCTGAGTGACCTCTCTGTCCTTAACTCACAAGTGCTTTGTTCTGTTTCTCTCTCTTTCCTGTCCCATTTAGGAGGGGGAGTGATTTAATGACTTGGTGGACACTGGTCTAAACTACCACAACTCACCTGGCAGCAAAACCTCTCTGGGCAAAAAGAGATGTGCTGTAGGGCCACCCCAAGTTTCCTCTGGAGCAGCACTGCACGCCGTTGCTGCTGGGATTCTGAAGATGGCCCCACAGCTCTCAAGTTGTCCCTTGCTCCTGTTACAGTCTCAGATCTGGGAAAAAAAAGCACAAATTCCCTATTCTGCTCCAAAGCTTCCAAATGACACTGTATTTCCCTCATTTTCTCTACCCAGTCCTCAGGCAGCTAAGTTGTGGGCTAGACTGAGTGAGCCTGAGCCATGCCCAAAACCACAGCAAGGCTATTTACAGACCCCACCAGCTGGGCCATGGCTGGGTGGGAACCAAAGCTAACAGCAAAAACTGTTTACAAAGGCGAAAAGGTTATGGAGTGTGACGGGGTAAGGATCAGCCTGAGACATGGGGAGATGGCAATCAGAAGGGTCAGGACAGAAAGGGACAAAACCAACTGAAATGACCCTTTCAGAATCAACACTGGAAAACTGATGCTGTAACTACACAACTCTCCGGGGAGCAGCACTGAAAAAGTGTGGGAACAGTCCCCAGTTTTGAGGCCCAGAGTTGGGGCAGTGCCAGGAGGTTTCTGATGAGACTCATTTACATTTCCCGTCCCTGTGTGTGCGAACAGCACAGAAGTAGCGGGCAGAGTCCTGTGGGCTCAGGGCACTTAGAGACAGAGCTGTCCTAAACCGGGAATTGTCCCGGGACACAGAGGCTCGACCATTCACTGCCGGTGCATGTTGAACCAGTGATGAACTAGGGGAGATAAAGGACACCCACTCCAGCCTGCCTCCGGGTGCCTGACGGTACCATCTTATTGCGCATGTCCCGAAGTCGAAGCCGTGTCCGCGGCAGGAGAGGAGCACGGAGTCCACGGGCGCTCGCTGCCCTCCGCCGGCCTCCACCAGCCTCAGCTGCGCCCACACGCCTGCGGACGGACGGACGGACGGAGAGCGCGGGCACCGGGCACGGCGCGCCCACGGCCCGAGGACGGGCACCCGCCGCCCCAGCGCCCCCCGCCCGGCCCGGACACAGCCGCAACAGCGGGGCAAGCCCCGCACCCGGACCCTCCCGAACCCTGCTCTTCCCTCTCTCCTTCTCACTTTCCCTCGCCCTCTCCCGGCTTCTCCTTCTCTCTCCACCCGTCCCTCTCCCTGTTCTCCCCCTCCCTGTCCCCCTCCCTCCCGCTGCCGCTGCCCCCGCCCCGGGCTCGCCGCCCTCCCCGCCCGCCGCCTCTCACCTGCCGGCCCCAAGGCCAAGCCCGAGCCCAGCAGCCACGGCCCCGGCCCGGCCGCCATCGGCGGAACAAGGGCCCGGCGGGGCCGCACACGAGCCGAGCGGAGCCGAGCTCGGGCCCGCCGCTGGCCGCCCCGTCGCCTCGGCCCCTCGCCGCCACAGCGCCCGCGCCTCTGCCCGAAGCCCGCACGGCCGCCCCGGCCCGGCCCCCCGGCGACAGGGCCCCTCCGCGCAGGAGAAGGGGCGGCGCCACAGCACCGGCGCGGGCTGGCCCCCTGCTCGGCCCCAGCGCTCCTGCGCACACGCTCAGCCCCTGCCGAACGGTGCTGGCGAGCTTCAGAGCTGCAGGAAACGAGGGGACGGTGCCGCAGATGACCCGACGGCATCAAAAGGCTGCTCCGTTCGATCGGCGCTAAGAGCCGCGGCAGAGATGTGGCGGGGGGAGACGTGCGGGAACGGACAGCATTTGCCTTCAGCACATGTGCGGGTGACAGCGCTCTGCAACGAGCGGCTGATCCAGCGCAGGGTTGTGCTGCTGATAGCCTGAGGCACCTCAGCGGGCTGCAGCAGCGGGCTGCCAGCAGCCTCACAGAGCTCAACAAGCACTTAGGACACATTGCTGCACCGGGAGCAGAACAGCCCTAAGCACCAGGACAGTCCATGCTCACCCAGCTGGAAACAGCTCTGCAGAGAAACACCTCGGGGTTGTGGTGGACACCAAAGTTTCCGTGAGCCAGCAACGTGCCCTGGCGGCAAGGGCAGCCAGCGGCATCATGGGCTTCTCTCTCTACTCCTCCCTCTCCTCCCCGCCTGCGCGCCACCAACAGCCCTGCGCAAGGGACGGGCTGTCAGCCGGCAGCGGCAACTCGCGGGTGTCTCCCCGTGCCCCGCACCCCCAGCCCGCCCTGGCCCCGCTCCCATCCCCTGCCTGCAGGGATCGAGGCACAGTGCTTAAACGATCCTATACACTGCTGTTGCTCCTTGGCCTGTGCCAACCCTAAAGCTGAGGTGGGTAAAGAGAAAGTTGTTGCAATTGCCATGTGTAGTGGGTCTGGGATGATAGTGACTTTCCACAGCAGCTCCTGCAGTGCTGTGCTTACTGTTGATATCAATATTATGACTACCGCTCGCACAGCATCAGGGCTGTCCCTCCAGCATTCCTTCCCCCACCTTCACCAATAGCTGTGGGTGGGCATGATCTTGGGAGGGACTATGGCCAGGACAGCTGACCCAGGCTGACCAAGGAGATATTCTGACGTCAGCTCAGTAATATAAACTGGGGGAGAGGAGCAGGAAGGGGAGGTGAGATTCATTTCTGGCCTTCCCAAAGCAACCGCTACGCGTACCGCAGCCCTGCTTCCCGGGAGGTGGCCGGACATCGCTGCTGATGGGGAGAGGAACAGCTTTATCTGCTTCTGCTTTGCTTCCCGCGCGCGGCTTTGCTGCTTCTTTATTAAACTGCTTTTATCTCAACCCACGAGACTCCCATCTTATTTCCTCCCCTTCCCTGGCTTGCTGAGGAGGTGGGGGATAAAGCGGTGTGGTGGGCACCTGGCATCCAGCCAGGCACAAACTACCACAGCGCCGGGCCGGCGGCCCTCCAGGAGGCGCTGGGGGTGGCCCTCGGGAGCAGCGCTGCAGGGCACAAGGGATCACGGGGGCTTTTTCCTGTACGGGCCTTCCCTCCCTGCACCGATGGCAGCAGAAGCGAGGAGCTTCCAGCCTCTTTGGGAACCATCCCGTGTCCCCGGCGCATCGTCACATAAAGGATGTCTCTGCTGATCTGACTTGGTGTAGAGAAGTTTTTCTGCCCCAGCACATTTGCAACAACCTCACTCAATGGAGATGAGAGAGTCTGAGGCCCCACACACACACTTGCTGCCAGTTCATGATGAAAACCCTGGAGATTTGTTCCCCACGCATTCACAAGGCCTGTTGCAATCTTCCCCCGCAGCTGCTGGGCTGTTCCTCCTGCCCCTGCCTACATTTCTGTACTCTAGTTCCATTGGCTCTTATCTCTTTGACAACTTCCATCTCTTCTATCAGTTTCTAACCATCCTTTGACCAATTCTGTCTGTCTCTTTAGGATCACCCCAATTCAAGCTAACTTGAGGCCAGGCTGATTTGTTCAGGCTATAGGGTTTATGGCACATTCCTGCCAAATCTCTTCTTCTCTCTGGACTGAACAACTCTCATTGGCATGTCACCATCAACTCAAGCTTTGACCTTGAACAAATATTGGAGAATGTTGACACACATTACCCACATTTTTCCTGACCCTGGACACTGATTCCCTCACACACATCACACCAGAGGGGCTTCAAACACCCTGAACACTGATTCCCTCACACACATCACACCAGAGGGGCTTCAAACGCCCTGGACACTGATTCCCTCACACACATCACACCAGAGGGGCTTCAAACGCCCTGGACACTGATTCCCTCACACACATCACACCAGAGGTGCTTCAAACGCCCTGGACACTGATTTCCTCACACACATCACACCAGAGGTGCTTCAAACGCCCTGGACACTGATTCCCTCACGCACATCACACCAGAGGGGCTTCAAACGCCCTGGACACTGATTCCCTCACACACATCACACCAGAGGGGCTTCAAACGCGCTGGACACTGATTCCCTCACACACATCGCATCAGAGGGGCTTCAAACCTTTTATGTTCACACACTGGGCACAAATCATTTCCCACAGACACACACTGGCTGTTACAGAATAGTGGGGAGAGCAGCGGGGAGGGTGCTGCAGAGGCCGGCTCTGCAGGAGGCCTCAGTTTGATCCCTCACCAGTGACCTCTCCTCCTTCCTCTCCTTCCTTCCCCTGTTGCCATGTTGGGCTCCCTGGCCTCACCTTCCCTCTGTGCCCTGAGGCGAGGCCGCCTCTGATTGGCTGCGGGGCTGTCACTGCCCTGGCTGGGCCCGCCCTCCCTGTGGCAGCGTTTTCTCTGATTGGCTGAGGAGCTGTCACTCTCTCCTGGGCTGGGCCCGCCCTCCCTGAGGCGATGATGTCTCTGATTGGCTGCGGGGCTGCCACAGCCGTGGCTGGGCCCGCCCTACCTGTGGCGCCGCCGCCGTCGATTGGCCGCGGCGCACACGTCAATCACGGCTGTGCTCGCGTCCTGCGCTGCCATTGGCTGTGCGGGGCTCTGGCTCCCCTGTGGGCAGCCGCTGCCAGTTCACCAGCTCTGCCTCTGGGCTCGGCGCTGCCCGAGCCAGGCTGTAACAACGACGCGATGGACACGGAGGGACAGGAGAAAGCCCCCAGCCCTTCAGGAAGGTCTCAGAGCAGCCTGTCAGGCAGCAAGGGCTGGGAGGGTGGAACTTGGCTGGCTGACATGGATCCTAGGACCTCTCTACAAGGGTAGGACACCCGGGGCTGAGGGCTTCCTTCTATCCCTCAGCGTCCTGGCGTTTGCAGGGTGGGCTGAGCAGACTCGCTGTGCACCATGAGGGACACCTCACACCGCAAAAGAGTGAAGTGAGGCAGAGCTTGGCTGGCTGAAAGGGTCCCCTGGCATCTCTCTGGAGGGGAAGGAAAGCTGCGACTGTCAGCGTTCCTCTGCCGCTCAGGCTCTGCCGCTGATTTCTTGTCTCCGAGCCCCTCCTTCTGGCAGAGCAGCCGTCCTGCATGCGACTGACACCCCTCCCGCAGCCAAAGGGACGAGCAAAGTCCCTCACAGCCAGCCAGACTCCACATCTTGTCCCACAACACTCCAGCAAAAGACACCTTTCCCCTCAAAAACCCACCTGAACCCCACTTTTCCCCTCAAAACCTCACCCAAACGCCACTTTTCCCCTCAGAATCAGGAATTGTTTGGTGGTTAAAGCCCCTGAAGCTGCTGCAGTCCCAGTGCTCCCCACACCCTGCCCAGCCCAGCACTGACCCACGGCCTCAGCACCTCAGCCCCACGGCTTTGGGGTCCCTCCAGGGCTGGGCACTACCCCAGCTCCCTGGGCAGCCTGGCACAGGGGCTCACACCCCTCTCAGGGAAACGGTTCTGCCTCGGCTCCAGCCTCAACTCCCACCCAAACTGCACTTATTCCCCTCAAAACTCCACCAATAACTCCACTTTGCCCTCAAATCTCTACTAAACTCCCACTTTCTCCCTCAAAACTCCTTAAAAACCCCACTTTTCCCCTCAAATCTCCACTAAACTCCCACTTTCTCCCTCAAAACTCCACCAAAACCCCACTTTTCCCCCTCAATTCTCCACTAAACTCCCACTTTCTCCTCAAAACTCCTTCAAAACCCCCTTTTCCCCTCAATTCTCCACTAAACTCCCACTTTCTCCTCAAAACTCCTTGAAAACCCCACTTTTCCCCTCAAATCTCCACTAAACTCCCACTTTCTCCTCAAAACTTCTTAAAAACCCCACTTTTTCCCCACAAAACCCCCAAAGCCCCACTTTTCCCCTCAAAACTCTAACAAACACTTTTTCCTCTAAATTCCAATAAATCTTTTTTTTCCCCACAATACTCCACCAAAATCCTACTTTTTCCCTCAAAACTCCTTCAAGATATGACTTTTTCCCTCCAAAACACCACAAAAACCCCACTTTTTCCTCAAAACTCCACTGAAACCCCTTTTTTCCTAAAAATTCCATCAAAATCCCACTTTTTTACTCTGAAAGCCCCCCAAACCCCCAGTTTTTCCCTCCAAACTCTGACAGAATCTCAATTTGCCTTCAAAATTGCACCACAACTCCATCAAAAACCCCCTTTTCCCCTCAAATCTCTACTACCACCTTTTCCCTCAAAACCCCTTCAAAACCCAACTTTTTCCCACCAAAACACACCTTTTCCTCTCAAAGGTCCACTGAACTCCACCTTCTCCCCTCAAAACCCCCCTTTTATCCCTTAAGACCCCAAAACCTCCCCTCTTTCCCCTCAAAACCTCCGTTTTTCCCCTCAACCCCCCCTTTTCCCCTCAAAAACCCCTCTTTTAACCCTTAAGACCCCAAAACCTCCCATTTTCCCCTCAAAACCGCATTTTTTCCCATCAAACCCCCATTTTCCCCTCAAAACCCCCCTTTTATCCCTTAAGACCCCCAAAACTCCCCATTTTCTCCTCAAAACCCCCTTTTTGCCCTCAAAGGACCCCTTTCATCCCTTAAGATCCCCAAATCTCTCCTTTTTCTCCTCAAAACCTCCCTTTTTCCTTCTAAAACCCCCTTTTCATCTCAAAAATTCCTCTTTTAACCCTTAAGACCCCAAAACTTCCCCCTTTTCCCCTCTAAACCCCCCTTTTATTCCTTAAGACCCCCAAACCCCCCTTTATCCCCTCAAAATCTCCGTTTTTCCCCTCAACGCCCCCTTTTTCCCTTCAAAACCTCTCTTTTATCCCTTAAGATCCCCAAACCTCCCTTTTTTCACCTCAAAACCACTTTTTATCCCTTAAGATCCTAAAACTCCCCCTTTTTTGCCCTCAAATCTTGCCTTTTATCCCCTAAGACCCCAAACCTTCCTTTTTCCCCTCAAAACCACCTTTTATCCCTTAAGATCCCCAATCTCCCCCCCTTTCCCCTCAAAACCCCCCTTTTATCCTTTAAGACTCCACAACTCTCCCTTTTTCCCCCAAAAGTCTCCTTTTATCCCTTAAGACCACAAAATCTCCCCTTTTTCCCCTCAAAACCCTTTTTCCCCTCAAATCCTTCGTTTTTCCCCTCACCCCAGCCCTTTTTCCCTCAAACTCAACTTTTTCCCTCAAAACTCCACCAAAACTCCCCTTTTCCCCTCAAAACTCCTCTAAACTCCCACTTTTGCCTCAAAACTTCACCAAACCTCACGTTTTGGCTCAAAACTCCCCCCAAACCCCCCTTTTTCCCCTCAATACCCCACTTTTGCCCCTCAAGACCCTCAAACACCCCATTTATCTCCTCAAAACTCCCCCAAAACCTCCCTTTTTCCCCCTCAAAACCTCTCTTATCCCTTAAGACCCCAAAACCTCCCCATTTTCTCCTCAAAACCCCCTTTATCCCCTCAAAACCCCCCTTTCCGACTCAACCCCCCCTTTTATCCCTTAAGACCCCAAAACCCCCCTTTTTCCCCTCAAAACCCCTCTTTTATCCCTTAAGACCCCAAAACCCCCCTTTTTCCCCTCAAAACCCCTCTTTTATCCCTTTAGACCCCAAAACCTCCCATTTTCCCCTCAAAGCCTCCATTTTTCCCCTCAAACCCCCCCTTTTCCTCTCAAAACCCCTCTTTTATCCCTTAAGACCCCAAAACCCCTTTTTCCCCTCAAAACCCCCTTTTTCCCGCCTTTAGACCCAAAGCCGCCCCTTTTCCCCTCAGCGCCAGGCCCCGCCCCTCCCCTCGGCCCGTCCATTTCTCACGGGGGGGGGTGCGAAACAAACCCCCCTCATTTTATACAAAACCTTTATTCTGTAACAGTGTGTGTTGGGGTGGGGGGTCCCCCAAACCTCCCCCCGCGACCCCCCAACACTGAGAGGGGGGAGCACAGCGGGTGCCAAGGGGGGGGACACACGCATAGGTGCCCCCCCCCCCGCCATCATCCCGAGGGCCACAATGCCGCCGCCCCCCGCCTTAAATCTCCTGATCTACACAATGAATACGGCGGGGGACGGCTCAGGCGCGGGGGAGGCAGCGGCGGGGCCAGGCCGGGGGGGCACAGGCAGCGGAACGAGCCCGCGGTGTTGAGGCAGCGGCCGGGCTGGCAGCGAGGGGGGCCCGAACACTCGTCCACGTCTGGGGAGGGCGGCGGCACAGAAGGGGTTAATGGGGTATTGGGGGGGGGATGGGATGGGGGGTGGGGATGGGGAGGGCTCAGAGTGCTGGGGAGGGGGATAGGGAGGGGCTTTGGGTGCTGGGGAAGGAGTTCGGGAGGGGGTTTGAATGCTGGGGAGGGGTTTTGGGTACTGGGGGAAGGGCTCAGGGTGCTGGGGAGGGAGTTTGGGTGCTGGGGAAGGAGTTTTGGAGAGGGGCTGGGTGCTGGGGAGGGCTCTGGGTGCTGAGGGAGGGGTTTTGGGTGCTTGGGGAAGGGGTTTGGGTGCTGGGGGAGGGCTCAGGGTGCTGGGGAGGGGGATAGGGAGGGAATTTGGGTGCCGAGGAGGAAATTTGGGAGGGGGTTGGGTGCTGGGGCAGGCTCAGTCTTGAAAGGGGGCTCCTGGTGTTGGGGGGTGGTCAGGGTGCTGTGGGAGGGGTCAGTCTGGTTGGGGGGGGTCAGACTGAAAGGGGGCTCAGGCTGATTTGAGGGAGTCAGGCTGGTTTGTGGGCTCAGGCTGGTGTGGAGGTGTCTGTTTTGGGGGGCTCAATCTGGTGTGAGGGTGTCTGTGTTTTGGGGGGCTCAGGCTGGTTTGGGGGGTTCAGGCTGGTTTGGGGGTGTCTGTGTTTTGGAGGGCTCAGGCTAGTTTTGGGGGGCTCAGGCTGGTGTGGGGGTGTCTATGTTTTGGGGGCTCAATCTGGTGTGGGGCTCAGTGTGTTTTGGGGGGCTCAGGCTGGTTTGGGGGCTCAGTGTGTTTTGAGGGGCTCAGTCTGGTTTGGGGGCTCAGTGTGTTTTGGGGGGCTCAGGCTAGTTTAGGGGCTCAGGTTGGTTTTGGGGGGCTCAGTCTGGTCTGGGGGGCTCAGTGTGTTTTGGGGGACTCAGGCTGGTGTGGGGGTGTTTGTGGTTTGGGGGGCTCAGGCTGGTTTTGGGGGCCTCAGGCTGGTGTGGGGGTGTCTGTGTTTTGGGGGGCTCAGGCTTGTTTGGGGGGCTCAGGCTGGTGTGGGGGTGTCTGTGTTTTGGGGGGCTCAGGCTTGTTTGGGGGGCTCAGGCTGGTGTGGGGGTGTCTCACCGACACAGTCGAGCTGCGCCGGGTCCAGCCGGTAGCCGGGGTCGCAGCTGCAGGTGAAGCCGTCGGGGAGCCGGACGCAGCGCCCGTGGTGGCACCCAGTGAGCACCCCACACTCCTCCCCTGGGGCTGGGGGGGTCAGGCTGGGGGTCAGCACCCCAAAATCCACCCCCTCAGGCTGGATTGGGGGTGTCTGTGTTTTGGAGGGCTCAGGCTGGTTTTGGGGGGCTCAGGCTGGTTTGGGGGACAGTGTGTTTTGGGGGGCTCAGAGTGGTGTGGGAGTGTCTGTGTTTTGGGGGGCTCAGGCTGGTTTAGGGGGGCTCAGGCTGGTGTGGGGGACAGTGTGTTTTGGGGGGCTCAGGCTTGTTTGGGGGGCTCAGGCTGGTGTGGGGGTGTCTGTGTTTTGGGGGGCTCAGGCTGGTTTTGGGGGACAGTGTGTTTTGGGGGGCTCAGGCTGGTGTGGGGGTGTCTGTGTTTTGGGGGGCCTAGGCTGGTGTGGGGGTGTCTCACCGACACAGTCGAGCTGCGCCGGGTCCAGCCGGTAGCCGGGGTCGCAGCTGCAGGTGAAGCCGTCGGGGAGCCGGACGCAGCGCCCGTGGTGGCACCCACTGAGCACCCCACACTCCTCCTCTGGGGCTGGGGGGGTCAGGCTGGGGGTCAGCACCCCAAAATCCACCTCCCCTCCACCCCACCCCTTCCCCAAACTCACTCTCCTCCTCTTCCTTCTCCTCTTCCTCCTCCACCAAGGCTCCGTGGGCTTGGTAGGACCAGGCGTGGGGTCGGGGTGGGGGTCAGGGTGGGGGTCGGGGGGTTCATAACGGGGTCCCCGAGGTCGGTGAGGGATGAAAGGTAAAGGGGGGGCCTCAAAATCATCCCCCTCGTACCGGGGGGGGGGGGGGGTGTAAAGAGGATCGTGAGCACCGATGCCGCCAAGCCCCGCCCCGAAGGAGTAAGGGTCGTATTCGGAACGGGGGGGGGGGGGCAGAGTGGAGGGGGTGAGGTGGGACCCCCCCAAAATAGTCGGGACTGTAAGGTGGGGGTGGGGGGGGCGTAAGGGGGGGGTGCTCGAAGGGGGGCGTGGCGTAGCCCGGGGGGCGCAGAACGTTGCACAGGAACTCGAAGTCGTCTGGGGAGGGGGGAGGGGAGAGAGAGGAGAGAGGGGGGTTATGGGGGACCCCCACACACAGTAAACGGGAATGGGAGAGGGTTGGGGGGCTGGGGAGGGGGTTGGGGTGGGGGTTTGGATGCTGGGGAGGGAGTTTGGGTGCTGGAGGTGGGCTCAGGATGCTGGGGATGGGGTTTGGGTGCTGGGGGAGGACTCTGGGTGCTGTGGAGGGGATTGGGGAGGGAGTTTGGGTGCTGGGGAGGGGGTTTAGGTGTTGGAGGTGGGCTCAGGGTGCTGGGGAGGGGGTTTGGGTGCTGGGGAGGGAGTTTAGGTGTTGGAGGTGGGCTCAGGGTGCTGTGGAGGGGGTTGGGAGAGATCAGGGTGCTGGGGAGGGGGTTGGGAGGGCTTGGGATGCCGGGGAAGAGGGTTATGTGTTGGGGGTTTGGGTGCTAGGGGTGGGCTCAGGGGGTCTGGGTGCTGGCAGGGGGTTGTGGGGAACAGGGTGCTGGGGAGGGGATTTGGGTGCTGGGGGAGGGCTCTGGGTGCTATGGAGGGGGTTGGGGAGGGGGTTTGGGTGTTGGAGGTGGGCTCAGGGTGCTGGGGAGGGGGTTGGGGAGGGGGTTTGGGTGCTGGGGAGGGGGTTTGAGTGCTGGGGGTGGGCTCTGGGTGCTGGGAGGGGGTTTGGGTGCTGAGGGGGAGGGGGATTGGTGCTGGGGGGATAAAAACGGCCCCCAAAGGGGTCCTGAGATGGGGGGGTGGGGGGCCTACGCGCGACCTTCTTAGTGAGGCAGTTAGGGTCCCATCATGGGGGTGCATGGAGGGGTCAGCTGGATCCCTCCCATCGCCACGGGGTGAGTGGGGGATGTTGAGGGGTCCCTGTGTTAGCGGGGGGGTGCCCCGAGGCTCCCACCTGAGCGGCGCTCGGGGCACAGGGCGCAGTCCATGCCCCAGGCGTGTCCGTACAGGCAGCAGCACTCGCTGTACGGCACCTGCCCGTCCCGCCGCGCCCCCCGCACACCAGGTCCGGCCGCAGCTCCTGCCAGCACACGGCCCGCGCCGCCGCTGCGCGGGGGGCAGCCGTCACGCGCCGCGACCACCCCCCGCACAGCGCCACACACCCCCAGATCCGCGCTGGCCCCGCCGAATGCGCTTGGGGACTCCAAAGACTCCCCCAAAAACACCCCAAAACTCCCCCTTTTGTCCCTCGGAACTCCACCAAAACGCAACTTTTTCACTCAAAACTCCACCAAAACTCCCCTTTTCCCCTCAAATCTCCTCTAAACTCCCACTTTTGCCTCAAAGCTTCACCAAACCTCACTTTTTGCCCTCAAAAGTCCCCTCAAACCCCCCTTTTATCCCTTAAGACCTCAAAACCCCTCCTTTTCCCCTCAAAAGTCCTCTAAACTCCCATCTCTTTCCTCAAAACTCCCCCAACACTCACTTTTTGGCTCCAAACTCCCCCAAAACCTCATTTTTCCTCTCAAAACCCCCCTTTTATCCTTTAAGACACCAAATCTCCCCCTTTTCCCCTCAGAACTCCCCCAAAACCCAACTTTTCCCCTCAAATTTCCTCTAAGCTCCCACTTTTGCCTCAAAACTTCACCAAACCTCACTTTTGGACTCAACCCCCCGCCCCCAAAACCCCCCTTTTCCCCCTCAAGACCCCCAAACTCTTCATTTATCCCCTCAAAACTCCCCCAACCCGCACTTTTTGACTCACCCCCCCCAAACCCCCCCTTTTTTCCCTCAAAACCCCACTTTTGCCCCTCAAGACCCCAAGACTACCCCTTTTCCCCTGAAAACTGCCCCCAAACCCCCCTTTTTCCCCTCAAAACCCCAAATTCCCCATTTATCCCCTCAAAACTCCGCCAGCCCTCACTTTTGGACTCAAAACTCCCCCAAAACCCCCTTTTTCCCCTCAAAACCCCCCTTTTATCCTTTAAGGCCCTTGAAACTTCCCCTTTTCCCCTCAAAACCCCACTTTTCCCCTCAAATCTCCACTAAACTCCCACTTTCTCCTCAAAACTTCTTAAAAACCCCACTTTTTCCCCACAAAACCCCCAAAGCCCCACTTTTCCCCTCAAAACTCTAACAAACACTTTTTCCTCTAAATTCCAAGAAATCCTTTTTTTTCCCACAATACTCCACCAAAATCCTACTTTTTCCCTCAAAACTCCTTCAAGAAATGACTTTTTCCCTCCAAAACACCACAAAAACCCCACTTTTTCCTCAAAACCTCTCTTTTATCCCTTAAGATCCCCAAACCTCCCATTTTTTCACCTCAAAAACCTTTTTTATCCCTTAAGATCCTAAAACTCCCTTTTTTCCCCTCAAAACCCCTCTTTTATCCCTTAAGATCCCCAAATCTCCTGTTTTTCCCCTCAAAACCCCCTTTTTCTCCTCAAAACCCCTCTTTTATCCCTTTAGACCCCAAACCCTCCCATTTTCCCCTCAAAACCTCCATTTTTCCCCTCAACCCCCCCCCTTTTCCTCTGAAAACCCCTCTTTTATCCCTTAAGACCCCAAAACCCCTTTTTCCCCTCAAAACCCCCTTTTTCCCGCCTTTAGACCCAAAACCACCCCTTTTCCCCTCAGCGCCAGGCCCCGCCCCTCCCCTCGGCCCGTCCATTTCTCACGGGGGGGGGTGCGAAACAAACCCCCCTCATTTTATACAAAACCTTTATTCTGTAACAGTGTGTGTTGGGGTGGGGGGTCCCCCAAACCTCCCCCCGCGACCCCCCAACACTGAGAGGGGGGAGCACAGCGGGTGCCAAGGGGGGGGACACACATAGGTGCCCCCCCCCGCCATCATCCCGAGGGCCACAATGCCGCCCCCCCCCGCCTTAAATCGCTTGATCTACACAATAAATACGGCGGGGGGCGGCTCAGGCGCGGGGGAGTCAGCGGCGGGGCCAGGCCGGGGGGGCACAGGCAGCGGAACGAGCCCGCGGTGTTGAGGCAGCGGCCGGGCTGGCAGCGGGGGGGGCCCGAACACTCGTCCACGTCTGGGGAGGGCGGCGGCACAGAAGGGGTTAATGGGGTATTGGGGGGGGGATGGGATGGGGGGTGGGGATGGGGAGGGCTCAGGGTGCTGGGGAGGGGGTTTGGGTGCTGAGGAAGGGGTTTTGGAGGGGGGCTCAGGGTGCTGAGGGAGGGGGTTTGGGTGCTGAGGAGGGCCCTGGGAGCTAGGGAGGGGATTTGGGTGCTGGGGAGGGGGATAGGGAGGGAGTTTGGATGCTGAGGGAGGGGGTTTGGGAGGGGGCCTGGGTGCTGAGGGAGGGGGTTTGGGTGCTGGGGAGGACTCTGGGTGCTGGGGAGGGGGACCCGAGTGCTGGGGACGGGATCAGGGTGCTGGGGAGGGGGTTTGGGTGCTGAATGAGGGGGTTTGGGTGCTGGGTTGGGCTCAGGGTGCTGGGGAGGGGGATAGGGAGGGGCTTTGGGTGCTGGGGAAGGAGTTCGGGAGGGGGTTTAGGTGCTGGGGAGGGGTTTTGGGTACTGGGGGAAGGGCTCAGGGTGCTGGGGAGGGGGTTTGGGTGCTGGGGAAGGAGTTTTGGAGGGGGGCTGGGTGCTGGGGAGGGCTCTTGGTGCTGAGGGAGGTCTTGGGATGCTGGGGGAGGGGGTTTGGGTGCTGGGGGAGGGCTCAGGGTGCTGGGGAGGGGGATAGGGAGGGAATTTGGGTGCCGAGGAGGAAATTTGGGAGGGGGTTGAGTGCTGGGGCAGGGCTCTGGGTGCTGGGGCGGGCTGCGTCTTGAAAGGGGGCTCCTGGTGTTGGGGAGTGGTCAGGGTGCTGGGGGAGGGGTCAGTCTGGTTGGGGGGGTTCAGACTGAAAGGGGGCTCAGGCTGATTTGAGGGAGTCAGGCTGGTTTGGGGGCTCAGGCTGGTGTGGGGGTGTCTGTGTTTTGGGGGGCTCAATCTGGTGTGGGGGTGTCTGTGTTTTGGGGGGCTCAGGCTGGTTTGGGGGGTTCAGGCTGGTTTGGGGGTGTCTGTGTTTTGGAGGGCTCAGGCTAATTTTGGGGGGCTCAGGCTGATGTGGGGGTGTCTATGTTTTGGGGGCTCAATCTGGTGTGGGGGTGTCTGTGTTTTGGGGGGCTCAGGCTGGTTTGGGGGCTCAGTGTGTTTTGGGGGGCTCAGGCTGGTTTGAGGGCTCAGTCTGATTTGGGGGTGTCAGTGTGTTTTGGGGGGCTCAGTCTGGTTTGGGGGCTCAGGTTGGTGTTGGGGGGCTCAGTCTGGTCTGAGGGGCTCAGTGTGTTTTGGGGGACTCAGGCTGGTGTGGGGGTGTTTGTGGTTTGGGGGCTCAGGCTTGTTTGGGGGGCTCAGGCTGGTGTGGGGGTGTCTGTGTTTTGAGGGGCTCAGGCTTGTTTGGGGGGCTCAGGCTGGTGTGGGGGGCTCAGACTGGTTTTGGGGGCCTCAGGCTGGTGTGGGGGTGTCTGTGTTTTGAGGGGCTCAGGCTTGTTTGGGGGGCTCAGGCTGGTGTGGGGGTGCCTGTGTTTTGGGGGGCTCAGGCTGGTGTGGGGGTGTCTGTGTTTTGGGGGGCTCAGGCTTGTTTGGGGGGCTCAGGCTGGTGTGAGGGTGTCTCACCGACACAGTCGAGCTGCGCCGGGTCCAGCCGGTAGCCGGGGTCGCAGCTGCAGGTGAAGCCGTCGGGGAGCCGGACGCAGCGCCCGTGGTGGCACCCAGTGAGCACCCCACACTCCTCCCCTGGGGCTGGGGGGGTCAGGCTGGAGGTCAGCACCCCAAAATACATTCCCTAAGGAATACATTGACCAGGGTCTTGTAGTTCAGGTAACAGCCAAGGTAACCTAAGGAATACGTTGACCAGGGTCTTGTGGCTAAGGTAACACGTCCCCATCAGGTGTGGTATGTAACTCTTGCAGTTTGATCCTTATGTGATTCAAAGGAATACTTACTTAATCCATAGGTGTGTGAGTTATTTGAAGTGCTGAGCTAACTGATTGGTCTCTTACTAACTAGGTGCTTAACAAGTACTTCTGGTGGTGATAAGTGGTTCACTAAAATAATTGTGTGTGTGCAACAAGAAGGGAACTTTAGAGATGATCTAGTCCAACCTCCCATGGCAAAGCAGGTCCACCTAGATCAGGTCACACAGGAACATGTCCAGGTGTGTTGGGAAGCCCTCCAGAGAAGGCTACTCCCCACCCTCCCTGGGCAGCCTGTGCCCATGCTCCGTCACCCTGACAGTGAACTAGTTTTTCCTTAGGGTTAAATCATAGAATGATAGAATGGTAGGGGTTGGAAGGGAGCTTTCCCCTTCTCCTTGGCTCCTTGACCACTTGTGAGAGTTGGTTGTCACGAGCACTGTGCAGGAAGCTCCTGGCCTGTGTGTGCTTGGCTGAGTGGCTTTGCCAGCAAATATCAGGGGTGTTGAGGTCCCCGTGAGGACCGGGGATGAGGATTGTGAGGCAGCTCTGAGCTCTCAGCATCTGAGACTCGATGTGTGCCTCGAGGAGACTGAACCTTGTGGACAAGTAACGTGTGATGTGAGCTGTGTGTTGTAGGAAGCACCGCAGCAGGAACAGGCTGAGCTGATGAAGAACGAGGTGTGGAGGCTCGTTGGCGCCCCGCAGCCTCCATTTCCCATCACCCTTAGCGCCTCGCTGCCGGCCAAAGCTGCGGGCGGGAGCCGCGGTGCCTGCCGGGAGTTGTAGTTGTGCGGCGGCGCCTGGCAGGAGGCGCCGTGCGGCGGGGGGGGGGGGGGGGGGGCCCTCGGGTTCCCAGCGTGCCCCGCGCGGAGCCCGCGCTCGTGCCCTGCTCGCGTGCCGGCTCCTCCTCCTCCTCCCTCGGGCTCCTCTTTGTCCTCGGGGTCTCTGTGAAAGGATTCTCGCCCTGGAAAGAGAAGATTCACAGTGCTCAGCGGACCGGGGATGATGATTGTGAGGCAGCTCTGAGCCGTTTCTTCGAAGGCCCGATGCACTTCTTCTTCCTGCTCAGGTGGCCTAGAGTAAAGTGCCATAGTAGGATCACCCACACTAGCCTGCCCCTTTGTTTTCACCCAGAAGCACTCACCCCAGCCCTCATCCCCACCCAGGCAGAGCTCAATGTGCTCTAACTGCTCTCTCACCTAGAGAACAACTCCAGCCCCTCGGCCCAGTTGCCTGTGTTTCCTAAACAGCACGTAGCCATGGCTGGCTGTGCTCCAGCCCCGTGAGCTGGCCCAGCACGTCCGTGTCACTGGCGTGAGATCATGGGCGCCCTATCTCTGCACCCACATCTCTAGTTCCCCCTGCTCACTCCCCAGGCTGTGTGCGTTGGTGTACAGGCAACACAGGGGCGCCCTCCAGCAGATGGGTTTCCCTGGCCCCTGGCAGGCCACACCTTTCCCCACTCCTTGTCCCATCTACGGACGGGTGTCTCGATGCCTCTTCACAGTGAGTCACCCCCAAGGAGCAGCCCTTGCTTTTTACAGGGCCTGTTGCCAGGGGCACAGTTGGTGGTGTATTGGTTGTTGAGATTTCCCCACCCAGACCGTGTTCATTCATGACCACATTTATTAGAGCTACAAAGGTATAATTTATTGGAACACGGGAGGGAGGGTCACGAAGGGGAGAGGGTCGTGTACCAGAGAGTGGCAAAGCGGAGAGGGGAGAGGGTCGCGATGCGGAGAGAGTCTTGAAGTGGAGAGGGACGTGGAGAGTGTCATGAACATAGAGAGCGTCTTGAAGCTGGAGTCCTGAAGCTGGAGTCCTGAAGCGGGGAGTCCTGAAGTCGGGAGTCCTGAAGCGGGGAGTCTTGAAGCGGGGAGTCTTGAAGCTGGAGTCCTGAAGCTGGAGTCCTGAAGCGGTGAGTCCTGAAGCCGGGAGTCCTGAAGCTGGAGTCCTGAAGCTGGAGTCCTGAAGCTGGAGTCCTGAAGCGGGGAGTCCTGAAGCCGGGAGTCCTGAAGCGGGGAGTCTTGAAGCTGGAGTCCTGAAGCTGGAGTCCTGAAGCGGTGAGTCCTGAAGCTGGAGTCCTGAAGCGGGGAGTCTTGAAGTGGAGAGGGTCACATAGTACAGAGAGTCGTGAAGTGTAGAGGGTCGTGGAGGGGGTCGTGAACTGGAGAGTCTTGAAGTGGAGAGGGTCGTTAAGCGTGAGTCGTGGAGGCAGTCTTGAAGTGGAGAAAGTTGTAAAGCTGCAAGGCTCTTGGAGAGGGTCTTGAAGTGGTGAGTCATGAAGCGCAGAGTTGTGGAGGGTGCCCGAAGTGCAGAGTCTTGAAGTGGAAAGGGTCATGAAGCAGAGAGTCGTGACCTTGAGATGTTTGTGAACTATAGAGTGTCGAGAAGCAGAGAGTCGTGAAGTAGAGAGGGTCGTGAAACTGAAAGGATCGTGGAGAAGGTCCTGAAGTGGTGAGTGGTGGAGGGTCGTGGAGAGGGTCGGAAGCATCGAGTCTTGGAAGTGGAGAGGGTCGTGAAGTGGAGAGTTGTGAAGTTGAGAAGTTTGTGAAGTGTAGAGAGTCTTGGAGAGTCGTGAAGTGCAGGTGGTGGGAAGCACAGAGTGGTGAAGTGGAGAGGGACGCGAAGCGGAGAGTGGTGGAGAGAGTCGTGGAGACAGTCATGAAGCTGAAATAGTGAAGAGGGTCGCGAAGCGGAGAGTGGTGGAGAGAGTCATGTACCTTAGAGTCCCAAAGTGGGGAGTGGGGAAGTGGGGAGGGTCGTAAAGCAGAGAGGGTCACGAAGCGGAGGGTCCAAGGTGTTGTGCTGCAATGGATTCTGACACTAGAGTGGCACTCTGACATCAATATTTCCGTGGTGTTGCAAAGAGGAGCCTTGGCATTCGTTTGTAGTGCCGGGACCCATACTGTGGTGGATCGACCTCCATGGGCTCTTCCCGATCCTGAGGTGGATCCACCTCCATGGGCTCCTCCTGATCCTTTGGTGGATCCACTTCCATTGGCTCCACCCTGTCAGCTGCTGGAGGAAAAGCCATTGCAGCAGGAGCAAGAAGAGTTGTGGGAGGAGGAAAAAATGGTGCGGGAGGAGGAAAAAATGGTGCGGGAGGAGGAAAAGGGAGGGGAAAGGCAGCCATCGGTGCAGGGGGGCAAGTCGTTGTTGCAGGCATTGCTGGAGGAAAGGCAGGAGGTGCTGGAGGAGGAAAGGTGAACGTTGGTGGTACAGGAAAAGCCATTGGTGCAGGGGGAAAAGCTGGCGGAAAGGCAGGTGCTGCTGGAGGAGGAAAGGCAGGTGTTGCTGCTGCTTTGTTGATCTTGAGAAGTCTCTGAAGCCACATCTTCACCCTCCTGAACTTCTTCCCTTCTTGGCCAGGCAGAGATGAGCAACTGCTGTCTTTGGTGCTAAGGATCCCCGTCCAAGTGTGTGGAGGTCACGACGCCAGGAGCTCTGCAGCTGAGAGTCAAGTGCCGTGTGTCGGTTGGTATGCTAATGGGGTTAACGGACATGGCAGGAGACAGCGTGATGTCAGCAGCACACGCTGGGGTGAATGCAAATGTCCACGCGGACGACTGTGATTGGCTCCTGTGTGTGTTGGCTTGGCAGCGTGAGCTTAGGACTAGATGATGGTCAAGGCCTTTTCCAAGCAAACTAATGCTATGATTTGATGAAAGGTAGTGTGGTGTGGGAGGAAGAGGAGGGCTGTGAAGGGGCAGAGGGCCCCTTCCTGGGAGTGTCCCCTCTGTGTCCATTGCTAAAGGAGGGCCGTAGCAGGGATTGGGTCTGACCTGTGGTTTCTGGGTGTTAAGTAGCAGAAACACAGCACGTCACAAGGCAAGGCTGCTGCGGCTTTCAAAGCTACCCTTGAACTCGATTTGTGACTTAGGCACCTTGATCTTGTAGAGAGGGCTTGGATGGGATTGCCGAGTGGGTGGCCTCCACAGTGCTCCAAAATATGCCTTTCTTGGCTGCTGAGAAGTGCCAGTGGGCTGATGCTTCTTGTCCAAGTGGTGCTTTGCAGCCCTACTTTCCTGACTTTGGGCCAGAGCCCTTCCGAGTGGGCTTGTCAAGCCCCAGAAGTGCCTTCTAAGCTGCACTGGATCTCATGGATGTGAAGCCGTGCCGTTCGTTGCCTTCTCTCCTTTGGCACTTAGTGCAGGGAGCTTTGGCTGCTTGTCTGTCAGCATCAGGATGTTGTGAGTTCAAGGCTCCTGCCTTCCATTGGCTGCATCCTGTTGGCTCTGCAGACTGGGAGCAGGCTGGCATTTTTCAGGCAGGAGCAAGGTAGTTCTGATCCTCTGGCACTATCAGAAAGCATCAGTGTTTGTGCTGTAGCAAGACTGAAAAGAGTCCCCCGCAGAGAGGGACTGGGAAGAACAGGCAAGCTGCTGCTGCCAAGGAAGGCTACGTCTTTCTGTCCAGCAAAGGCTTTCACGTTTATTGCCAAGGCATAAGGTGCCCGTCATGCGCAAACAGTTGCAAGGTGTCTTTGGAAGGCAGCAAAACCTGTTGCTTCCTGATCTCGCTTCACATCTCCAACGTTGCTCTGCATGAAGCATCTGAAGGGTGGAGAGGAGTGGGTTGGTATCTAAAAATCAATCCTCGTTTTGCTTTAATTCTAAAGCAAAGATATCCTTGTGTCCTCTCATCTTGAGAAAGAGGATCCTGTGTGTAGTCAAGCACATAGTTAAATCCCTTTATCTGGTAAGGCCATTGTTGCTGCCTGCAAGAAGATAATGTGCCCAGAGCTGCTGGAGGTGGGATTTGAACTCCTTCTCTTGTTGCAGATGGCGGAAGCTGTGCAGACTCAAGATCAACCAATGGAGGAGGAGGTGGAGACCTTTGCCTTCCAGGCAGAGATTGCTCAGTTGATGTCTCTGATGATCAACACTTTCTATTCCAATCAGGAAATCTTTCTGAGGGAGCTGATTTCCAACTGATCAGAGGTAAGTCCTTTAAGGTCTGCCCTCATTCATGTCAATAAAGCTGCTAGAATGTTAAAAACCAGGCAATGCTAAAGCCTGCGTCTTCTTTTAAAGGCTCTGGACAAGATAAGGTACGAGAGCTTGACAGACCCAAGCAAGCGGGATTCTGGAAAAGAGCTGAAAATTGACTTGGTTCCAAACAAGCACGATCGCCCACTGTGGATACAGGCATAGGGATGACCAAAGCTGACCTGGTCAACAACCTTGGTACTATTGCCAAACGTGGTACTAAGGCTTTCATGGAAGCACTGCAGGCAGGAGCTGATATGTCCATGATTGGGCGGTTTGGTGTTGCTTTCTACTCGGCTTACTTGGTTGCAGAAAAAGTGCCAGTGATCACCAAGCACAATGATGATGAGCAGGACGCTTGGGAGTGGTCAGCTGGAGGATCTTTCACTGTCAGACTTGATAATGGTGAGTATGAAATGTCTCTGCTCAAGTATGCTTTCTAGAAGGTTTTTGGTACTCGGATACCTAATGTATTCATTGAAAATGAAAGGAATTGGGACTAGTCATGTGTCAGGTGAAGCCCAGGCCCAGTTGTTCTCATACCATTCCTGTTTGAGTAGCTGTTGGTACCAAAGGGAATGCTTCATAATGAACAGTAAGCTTTCAAAGCTTGTAGATATCAATATTTCTGTAGGTTCCTACAGTTTATCTACAGAAACTTGAAAGAAACCATGTGAGTAGATGAATGAGTTTCAAATCTCTTAGACTTGCCTGAAGTACCTTCTAGGTACGGTCAGCCCGAGGAAGTGTCTGTGAGGCTGTTCCTGTGCCCAGAAGTTTCCCTTCTCCCAGTAAAGATACCGCAGGACTTAGTCAAAGAAAATCTGCTTTAATATTCATTCCAAAGTCAAAGTGTAGGCTTCTGCTGCACAAATTAAAGCCGTCAACACCATTCTAGGTGAACCTTTGGGCCCTGGAACAAAAGTCATCCTGCATCTGAAGGAAGACTGAATACCTGGAAGAGCGGCAAATCAAGGAGATTGTGAAGAAGCACTCTCAGTTCATTGGCTACCCCATCACACTCTTTGTACGTACCTTGCTTCAAGTTTTTACAAGGCTATTAATACATTTCACAAGATCTAGGTAAGTCATGTCATTTTAAGGGTTGGAAGGGACCTGGAAAGCTCATCCAGTGCAACCCCCCTGCCAGAGCAGGACCACCTAGAGTAGGTCACACAGGAACTGATCCAGATGGGTTTGGAATGTTTCCAGAGGAGAGTCCACAGCCCATCTGGGCAGCCCCTGCCAGTGCGGCCTCACCTGAACACTGAAGAGGTGTGTTTCTTTGGAAGCTCTTACGTTCCAGCTTGTACCCATTGCCCCTTGTCCTAGAGCACAGCCTGGCTCTATCCTCCTCACACGCAGCCTTTATGGCTTTGTCAACATGAATGAGGTCACTGCTCAGTCTCCTCCAAGCTCAAGAGCCCCAGCTCCCTCAGCCTTTCATCACAAGGGAGGTGCTCCACTCCATCATCCCTGTGGCCCTGTGCTGAACTGTCTCCAGGAGCTCCCTGTCCTTCTGGAACTAAGGAGCCCAGAACTGTGCTGCCCGTTCCCAAAGGAAAACACAAAACAACCGAGGTCGTTTCATGCGGTGCTTTATTGAGGGCCCTGGGGACCTGAGGACTAGTGTCCAAAGTCAGAGTCCCCACTAACAGAAAATTTCAGAGTTTATATACTTTCCACAAATGATTACTTCATCAGGTGCCCGTGATGTTTACCAGTTTTCTTAGACTTTAGGATTATGTCGTGCTCTTTCATGTAGTTACTTGAGACAACGCTTATCTGAATCCACAGCCAGAAATTTCCATAGATAACAAACAGGTAAACATTCGAGATAACGATTTCTTTGAGAAAAACAAGATTCAGGTTCAGCATTCTTCACTAATCTCTTTGCTTTGTTTAAGCAAGAATGCACAAGCTCAGCATGCCCCACTAGTTCCCTAGACTGCTAGGTTACATCAACATCCCACACTGCTCACTAGGCCTCGATACAGACCTTAGCCTAACTGCTTCTAACTTTCCATAGACAGTAATGCTAACAACTGGACACTATTCCAGATGTCGTCTCACGAGGGCAGAGTGGAGGGGGAGCAGAAGCTCAGGATCACAGTCTTCAAATCACTGAGAAAAGTGAAACACATCTTGATGTGTTGTCAGTGGTAGTTGAGTGTAATTGAAACGAGACAGTATAAATTACATCAGCACATGGAAATACACCAGCACTTGTGCCTGGGCACGCAGAATGCAAGGAGGAAAGTACCGTTTCCCTGGTGCCATTTTCAGGCCAAAGAAGAGAAAGCGGCCTCGTTATCCCAGGAGATTTGTCCAAGCAGGTCTTTGAAGAGGCCCAAGTCAGCTGGCCGAAGCCCAGGCTTGCAAGTCAGTTGGGCATCCTGCTGCTTCTCCATAGCAGCTGGAACTGCACCATTTCATGGTCCCTGCAGCCAAGGCTGCCTCCAACCTCCACATCCCCAAGCAGCCCTTCTTTCTTGGTCAGCACAAGGTGCAGCAGCACACCCCTCCTCCTTGGCTCACAACATTTGTCCAGTGCAACAGCTTAGTGTTATTGCTTGTGTTTCCAGACCAGTAAGGAATGCACAAAGAGGTCAAGAGACTTGCTGGAGGGGAGGAGGAGCATGGATGAGACAGCTGGCAAGAGACCTCAAGTCTCCTTCCTCCTATCCCTGTAGTTTTCCCTGAAGACCATTGTTGTGCGTATGAAATAAGACGGGGACAAAGGCTGTTTTCCTGGTAGTCTGATGTAGTCTTGAGGTCTGTGTAATAAACCCGGAGTCTGTTAGAATTCCAGCATATAATATAAGGACCCTGTAATGAAATGAGTAATACAGACAGAGAGATATTTGTAACTATTAATAAGGTCCCTACTCAGTCTTCTCTTTTCTAGACTAAACAGCCCCAGTTCCCGCAGCCTTTCCTGGTATGAGAGATGCTCCAGTCCCCTGATCTTCTTGGTGGCCCTGCGCGGGACTGTCTCCAGAAGTTCTCTGTCCCTCTAGAGCTGAGGAGCCCAGAACTGGACACAGGATGTCATTGCTGTGAGTTTCACCTTTAGAAACATTTCCCTTCAAGATGTTTACATTGAAATTCAAGGTGTTCTAGATGTGCCAAACCACTCGGGGAAAAACCGCTGGGTTTTGCCCTCTTAAGACTCAGCTGGTGGTGTTGGTAACCTCAACCATCTTTTGAGGTGAGTTGAGATAGGACTGTGCGTGCTCAGGTTCTCAGCTGTGCTCGTCACCAAATGTTCACTTGAAATATTCCATCATTCACTTCCTCTTCTCACTTACCTTGGGGTCTGCGTAGACACTTGTCCCTCATGCAACTCCTTCCACTTCCCAGAAAAATAAGCTTCCTCTACTTTCTTCCTCTGACAAAGGGGTTGTGGAGGGTGCCCAATTGGCTCAGCCCCAGAGGTGGGTCTTACTTAGAGACAGGGAAATTTTTGAGCAACTTAGCATTACCATAAGGACCAATATTACAGCTCCTTCCCTGGGACCAGAACCAGCTCTACACAGAGCCAAGACGTTAGCTAATGTTGTTCCTTGTGTGTGTTTGTGTTTGTTTGTCTTGTTATTCAACCAGTTGCAAAACCTTGTTTTCAAATAGAATCCTAGAATCATAGAATGGTAGGGGTTGGATTGTTGACGGATCCGCAATCCATGAAAAACTTCCCTACACAGGAATGCAGAGAAGCAGGCACTTCTTTATTCTGCAGCGCTGGGAAGACACGAGGGATAGCTCCTCCATAGGTGCTTCCTTGTTAGTTACCATTTTCAGGGTTTTTATAGAGCTGAAAGAAAAGGATCACATTTGCCAACACAAGCATGCATAAAATGTCCATCTGTCAGTTTAGCCCTTCACCTTGATTGGTTCCCAACAAACACAAAATTTCCAAAACCACAGTGATTGGTCAAAGAAAGATATCAGTCCCTTTGTTTTAGTAACAACTAAGGTAACAGCCAAGGTAACCTAAGGAATACATTGACCAGGGTCTTGTAGTTCAGGTAACAGCCAAGGTAACCTAAGGAATACATTGACCAGGGTCTTGTAGTTCAGGTAACAGCCAAGGTAACCTAAGGAATACATTGACCAGGGTCTTGTAGTTAAGGTAACAGCCAAGGTAACCTAAGGAATACGTTGACCAGGGTCTTGTAGTTCAGGTAACAGCCAAGGTAACCTAAGGAATACGTTGACCAGGGTCTTGTGGCTAAGGTAACATGTCCCCATCAGGTGTGGTATGTAACTCTTGCAGTTTGATCCTTATGTGATTCAAAGGAATACTTACTTAATCCATAGGTGTGTGAGTTATTTGAAGTGCTGAGCTAACTGATTGGTCTCTTACTAACTAGGTGCTTAACAAGTACTTCTGGTGGTGATAAGTGGTTCACTAAAATAATTGTGTGTGTGCAACAAGAAGGGACCTTTAGAGATGATCCAGTCCAACCTCCCATGGCAAAGCAGGTCCACCTAGATCAGGTCACACAGGAACATGTCCAGGTGTTTTGGGAAGCCCTCCAGAGAAGGCTACTCCCCACCCTCCCTGGGCAGCCTGTGCCCATTCTCCGTCACCCTGACAGTGAACTAGTTTTTCCTTAGGGTTAAATCATAGAATGATAGAATGGTAAGGTTTGGAAGAGAGCTTTCCCCTTCTCCTTGGCTCCTTGACCACTTGTGAGAATTGGTTGTCACGAGCACTGTGCAGGAAGCTCCTGGCCTGTGTGTGCTTGGCTGAGTGGCTTTGCCAGCAAATATCAGGGGTGTTGAGGTCCCCGTGAGGACCGGGGATGATGATTGTGAGGCAGCTCTGAGCCGTTTCTTCGAAGGCCCGATGCACTTCTTCTTCCTGCTCAGGTGGCCTAGAGTAAAGTGCCATAGTAGGATCACCCACACTAGCCTGCCCCTTTGTTTTCACCCAGAAGCACTCACCCCAGCCCTCATCCCCACCCAGGCAGAGCTCAATGTGCTCTAACTGCTCTCTCACCTAGAGAACAACTCCAGCCCCTCGGCCCAGTTGCCTGTGTTTCCTAAACAGCACGTAGCCATGGCTGGCTGTGCTCCAGCCCCGTGAGCTGGCCCAGCACGTCCGTGTCACTGGCGTGAGATCATGGGCGCCCTATCTCTGCACCCACATCTCTAGTTCCCCCTGCTCACTCCCCAGGCTGTGTGCGTTGGTGTACAGGCAACACAGGGGCGCCCTCCAGCAGATGGGTTTCCCTGGCCCCTGGCAGGCCACACCTTTCCCCACTCCTTGTCCCATCTACGGACGGGTGTCTCGATGCCTCTTCACAGTGAGTCACCCCCAAGGAGCAGCCCTTGCTTTTTACAGGGCCTGTTGCCAGGGGCACAGTTGGTGGTGTATTGGTTGTTGAGATTTCCCCACCCAGACCGTGTTCATTCATGACCACATTTATTAGAGCTACAAAGGTATAATTTATTGGAACACGGGAGGGAGGGTCACGAAGGGGAGAGGGTCGTGTCCAGAGAGTGGCAAAGCGGAGAGGGGAGAGGGTCGCGATGCGGAGAGAGTCTTGAAGTGGAGAGGGACGTGGAGAGTGTCATGAACATAGAGAGCCTTGTGAAGCGGGGAGTCCTGAAGCTGGAGTCCTGAAGCTGGAGTCCTGAAGCTGGAGTCCTGAAGCTGGAGTCCTGAAGTGGGGAGTCCTGAAGCTGGAGTCCTGAAGCCGGGAGTCCTGAAGCTGGAGTCCTGAAGCTGGAGTCCTGAAGCGGGGAGTCCTGAAGCCGGGAGTCCTGAAGCGGGGAGTCCTGAAGCGGGGAGTCTTGAAGCTGGAGTCCTGAAGCTGGAGTCCTGAAGCGGTGAGTCCTGAAGCTGGAGTCCTGAAGCGGGGAGTCTTGAAGTGGAGAGGGTCACATAGTACAGAGAGTCGTGAAGTGTAGAGGGTCGTGGAGGGGGTCGTGAACTGGAGAGTCTTGAAGTGGAGAGGGTCGTTAAGCGTGAGTCGTGGAGGCAGTCTTGAAGTGGAGAAAGTTGTAAAGCTGCAAGGCTCTTGGAGAGGGTCTTGAAGTGGTGAGTCATGAAGCGCAGAGTTGTGGAGGGTGCCCGAAGTGCAGAGTCTTGAAGTGGAAAGGGTCATGAAGCAGAGAGTCGTGACCTTGAGATGTTTGTGAACTATAGAGTGTCGAGAAGCAGAGAGTCGTGAAGTAGAGAGGGTCGTGAAACTGAAAGGATCGTGGAGAAGGTCCTGAAGTGGTGAGTGGTGGAGGGTCGTGGAGAGGGTCGGAAGCATCGAGTCTTGGAAGTGGAGAGGGTCGTGAAGTGGAGAGTTGTGAAGTTGAGAAGTTTGTGAAGTGTAGAGAGTCTTGGAGAGTCGTGAAGTGCAGGTGGTGGGAAGCACAGAGTGGTGAAGTGGAGAGGGACGCGAAGCGGAGAGTGGTGGAGAGAGTCGTGGAGACAGTCATGAAGCTGAAATAGTGAAGAGGGTCGCGAAGCGGAGAGTGGTGGAGAGAGTCATGTACCTTAGAGTCCCAAAGTGGGGAGTGGGGAAGTGGGGAGGGTCGTAAAGCAGAGAGGGTCACGAAGCGGAGGGTCCAAGGTGTTGTGCTGCAATGGATTCTGACACTAGAGTGGCACTGTGACATCAATATTTCCGTGGTGTTGCAAAGAGGAGCCTTGGCATTCGTTTGTAGTGCCGGGACCCATACTGTGGTGGATCGACCTCCATGGGCTGTTCCCGATCCTGAGGTGGATCCACCTCCATGGGCTCCTCCTGATCCTTTGGTGGATCCACTTCCATTGGCTCCACCCTGTCAGCTGCTGGAGGAAAAGCCATTGCAGCAGGAGCAAGAAGAGTTGCGGGAGGAGGAAAAAATGGTGCGGGAGGAGGAAAAGGGAGGGGAAAGGCAGCCATCGGTGCAGGGGGGCAAGTCGTTGTTGCAGGCATTGCTGGAGGAAAGGCAGGAGGTGCTGGAGGAGGAAAGGTGAACGTTGGTGGTACAGGAAAAGCCATTGGTGCAGGGGGAAAAGCTGGCGGAAAGGCAGGTGCTGCTGGAGGAGGAAAGGCAGGTGTTGCTGCTGCTTTGTTGATCTTGAGAAGTCTCTGAAGCCACATCTTCACCCTCCTGAACTTCTTCCCTTCTTGGCCAGGCAGAGATGAGCAACTGCTGTCTTTGGTGCTAAGGATCCCCGTCCAAGTGTGTGGAGGTCACGACGCCAGGAGCTCTGCAGCTGAGAGTCAAGTGCCGTGTGTCGGTTGGTATGCTAATGGGGTTAACGGACATGGCAGGAGACAGCGTGATGTCAGCAGCACACGCTGGGGTGAATGCAAATGTCCACGCGGACGACTGTGATTGGCTCCTGTGTGTGTTGGCTTGGCAGCGTGAGCTTAGGACTAGATGATGGTCAAGGCCTTTTCCAAGCAAACTAATGCTATGATTTGATGAAAGGTAGTGTGGTGTGGGAGGAAGAGGAGGGCTGTGAAGGGGCAGAGGGCCCCTTCCTGGGAGTGTCCCCTCTGTGTCCATTGCTAAAGGAGGGCCGTAGCAGGGATTGGGTCTGACCTGTGGTTTCTGGGTGTTAAGTAGCAGAAACACAGCACGTCACAAGGCAAGGCTGCTGCGGCTTTCAAAGCTACCCTTGAACTCGATTTGTGACTTAGGCACCTTGATCTTGTAGAGAGGGCTTGGATGGGATTGCCGAGTGGGTGGCCTCCACAGTGCTCCAAAATATGCCTTTCTTGGCTGCTGAGAAGTGCCAGTGGGCTGATGCTTCTTGTCCAAGTGGTGCTTTGCAGCCCTACTTTCCTGACTTTGGGCCAGAGCCCTTCCGAGTGGGCTTGTCAAGCCCCAGAAGTGCCTTCTAAGCTGCACTGGATCTCATGGATGTGAAGCCGTGCCGTTCGTTGCCTTCTCTCCTTTGGCACTTAGTGCAGGGAGCTTTGGCTGCTTGTCTGTCAGCATCAGGATGTTGTGAGTTCAAGGCTCCTGCCTTCCATTGGCTGCATCCTGTTGGCTCTGCAGACTGGGAGCAGGCTGGCATTTTTCAGGCAGGAGCAAGGTAGTTCTGATCCTCTGGCACTATCAGAAAGCATCAGTGTTTGTGCTGTAGCAAGACTGAAAAGAGTCCCCCGCAGAGAGGGACTGGGAAGAACAGGCAAGCTGCTGCTGCCAAGGAAGGCTACGTCTTTCTGTCCAGCAAAGGCTTTCACGTTTATTGCCAAGGCATAAGGTGCCCGTCATGCGCAAACAGTTGCAAGGTGTCTTTGGAAGGCAGCAAAACCTGTTGCTTCCTGATCTCGCTTCACATCTCCAACGTTGCTCTGCATGAAGCATCTGAAGGGTGGAGAGGAGTGGGTTGGTATCTAAAAATCAATCCTCGTTTTGCTTTAATTCTAAAGCAAAGATATCCTTGTGTCCTCTCATCTTGAGAAAGAGGATCCTGTGTGTAGTCAAGCACATAGTTAAATCCCTTTATCTGGTAAGGCCATTGTTGCTGCCTGCAAGAAGATAATGTGCCCAGAGCTGCTGGAGGTGGGATTTGAACTCCTTCTCTTGTTGCAGATGGCGGAAGCTGTGCAGACTCAAGATCAACCAATGGAGGAGACCTTTGCCTTCCAGGCAGAGATTGCTCAGTTGATGTCTCTGATGATCAACACTTTCTATTCCAATCAGGAAATCTTTCTGAGGGAGCTGATTTCCAACTGATCAGAGGTAAGTCCTTTAAGGTCTGCCCTCATTCATGTCAATAAAGCTGCTAGAATGTTAAAAACCAGGCAATGCTAAAGCCTGCGTCTTCTTTTAAAGGCTCTGGACAAGATAAGGTACGAGAGCTTGACAGACCCAAGCAAGCGGGATTCTGGAAAAGAGCTGAAAATTGACTTGGTTCCAAACAAGCACGATCACCCACTGTGGATACAGGCATAGGGATGACCAAAGCTGACCTGGTCAACAACCTTGGTACTATTGCCAAATGTGGTACTAAGGCTTTCATGGAAGCACTGCAGGCAGGAGCTGATATGTCCATGATTGGGCGGTTTGGTGTTGCTTTCTACTCGGCCTACTTGGTTGCAGAAAAAGTGCCAGTGATCACCAAGCACAATGATGATGAGCAGGACGCTTGGGAGTGGTCAGCTGGAGGATCTTTCACTGTCAGACTTGATAATGGTGAGTATGAAATGTCTCTGCTCAAGTATGCTTTCTAGAAGGTTTTTGGTACTCGGATACCTAATGTATTCATTGAAAATGAAAGGAATTGGGACTAGTCATGTGTCAGGTGAAGCCCAGGCCCAGTTGTTCTCATACCATTCCTGTTTGAGTAGCTGTTGGTACCAAAGGGAATGCTTCATAATGAACAGTAAGCTTTCAAAGCTTGTAGATATCAATATTTCTGTAGGTTCCTACAGTTTATCTACAGAAACTTGAAAGAAACCATGTGAGTAGATGAATGAGTTTCAAATCTCTTAGACTTGCCTGAAGTACCTTCTAGGTACGGTCAGCCCGAGGAAGTGTCTGTGAGGCTGTTCCTGTGCCCAGAAGTTTCCCTTCTCCCAGTAAAGATACTGCAGGACTTAGTCAAAGAAAATCTGCTTTAATATTCATTCCAAAGTCAAAGTGTAGGCTTCTGCTGCACAAATTAAAGCCGTCAACACCGTTCTAGGTGAACCTTTGGGCCCTGGAACAAAAGTCATCCTGCATCTGAAGGAAGATCAGACTGAATACCTGGAAGAGCGGCAAATCAAGGAGATTGTGAAGAAGCACTCTCAGTTCATTGGCTACCCCATCACACTCTTTGTACGTACCCTGCTTCAAGTTTTTACAAGGCTATTAATACATTTCACAAGATCTAGGTAAGTCACGTCATTTTAAGGGTTGGAAGGGACCTGGAAAGCTCATCCAGTGCAACCCCCCTGCCAGAGCAGGACCACGTAGAGTAGGTCACACAGGAACCGATCCAGATGGGTTTGGAATGTTTCCAGAGGAGAGTCCACAGCCCATCTGGGCAGCCCCTGCCAGTGCGGCCTCACCTGAACACTGAAGAGGTGTGTTTCTTTGGAAGCTCTTACGTTCCAGCTTGTACCCATTGCCCCTTGTCCTAGAGCACAGCCTGGCTCTATCCTCCTCACACGCAGCCTTTATGGCTTTGTCAACATGGATGAGGTCACTGCTCAGTCTCCTCCAAGCTCAAGAGCCCCAGCTCCCTCAGCCTTTCATCACAAGGGAGATGCTCCACTCCATCATCTCTGTGGCCCTGTGCTGAACTGTCTCCAGGAGCTCCCTGTCCTTCTGGAACTAAGGAGCCCAGAACTGTGCTGCCCGTTCCCAAAGGAAAACACAAAACAACCGAGGTCGTTTCATGCGGTGCTTTATTGAGGGCCCTGGGGACCTGAGGACTAGTGTCCAAAGTCAGAGCCCCCACTAACAGAAAATTTCACAGAGTTTATATACTTTCCACAAATGATTACTTCATCAGGTCCCCGTGATGTTTACCAGTTTTCTTAGACTTTAGGATTATGTCGTGCTCTTTCATGTAGTTACTTGAGACAACGCTTATCTGAATCCACAACCAGAAATTTCCATAGATAACAAACAGGTAAACATTCGAGATAACGATTTCTTTGAGAAAAACAAGGTTCGGGTTCAGCATTCTTCACTAATCTCTTTGCTTTGTTTAAGCAAGAATGCACAAGCTCAGCATGCCCCACTAGTTCCCTAGACTGCTAGGTTACATCAACATCCCACACTGCTCACTAGGCCTCGATACAGACCTTAGCCTAACTACTTCTAACTTTCCATATACAGTAATGCTAACAAGTCCCCCCTTTTGAGCATTCTTCTATCTTGCAAGGATGCTCAACATCATCTGTTTCTATTGTCCGTGTCTCAAGTAGTGGTTTCCTTATATGATGGAGGAGGAGACCCATTTCCAGTGCCATTTCTGGTCATCGCATTCATTAATCTGCAGGTGTTGAGCTTTTCTCTGGTAATGGTTCCTAAAATACACTTGTAAACTATATAAATTATCATCAGTAGTATAACAAACATAATTACATATTGGATGACTGAGGAAATCCACACAGAGACCTGGAGTCCCAATGAATCAAATATTGCTCCTATCCAATTATGTTGAGCTTCTTCTTCAATTTCTTTGGCTTCGGTTTCAACCTTCTCCAATTGTAAAATATCTTTTTCTACTTCGATTGTCATGTTTGGAATATGGATACAGCAGTGATCAATTCTTTTGCTCAGGTAACCACAGACCCCATGTTCCCGCAGCAGCAACATGTCTAGGGCCATTCTATTCTGCAAAGTCATTCTGCTAGTTGCCTGTAGCTGCAAATTCATATCCTTAAACCCTTTCTTGGTGGCTGGTGCTAATCTTTTAGTTTGGCCCAGTAGCTTATACAACATTTCCCTATTACGGTAAGATGCAACCTGTGCAAAGACTCTAAAGCCCAGCCAAAGTTTACTCCATCACTTGGTTCATGCCACTCATCTTCTACTTTGATATCATCACCTATTTCCCTTTTCTTCCGAGCTATCCTTGTTTCTAATTTAGATTGTCTCCAAAATGGGCATCATGTGGGAACTCCCAAGGTTATTTGAGTTACTGGACCATCAAATGGTAAATGGGTGGTCCATTGCCCATGACCCATAACCCAAACTAAGTTTCCTGGACTTCTGATTGTGGTGGATTTACAATTAATGACCCTTTTTCCATACATCCCTGTCTCATGTACATCTCCCTTTATTTTGTCTTTAATTGTATGATTGTATCCCCGACATTCACACCCCCATTTCAGCAGAACTCTAACAGGGACTAAACCTATCTGACTCTCTGGGGAGTCATAAATAAAAACTTTCGTACAGTTCCATATTTCTTTCTGATCTCTGGATGGTCTCACGGAAGTGTATGTAGCCATCACACCATCGTGAGTCTGATCTTTCTCCCCTGTCCATTGTATACACCATTGTACTGGACCTAGGTAACTATATGATTCCAACAAACCAGGTCCCCATACTGTGTCCCATTCATCTTCCAAAGTTTGTTGTTGTGTAACATTCTGGTAGATCTCTTCATTCCTAATCTTTTCAACTTTTATTTTTGTGCTACTACACCAATATCCAATTATTGGAATAGTACCATCTACTGTACAGTGACCTTTAATATTGCCACCTCTCCCATAAGGACCTGTTCTAACCCATCTATAATACCCCGGCAATGATCTACACTCTTTTTCCGTTAAATCCCCCTTTATTAAACACCCATTTGTCCACTCTTCATACTTTATTGATACTTGCCTGCAGTTCCAAGTAAAATTAACAGAGGTTTCTGGCATGCTTGTTATTGGAATAATTCCCCAGGGTATAGGTTCACCTGCAGCCTGAGGGAGTGGCAAACATGCTGTAATCTTAGATACATTCTGAATCATTCCAAAATCTCTAATCAACCCGACCACTAAGTTTTCCCGTCCTTCATCTCGATGGAAGTTTATTGTCCCATTTCCTAGATCCCGTATTCTCCTTCGGCTATATTTGCCTCTAATTAATGATACTAACATCCTAGAGTGGGCCCACCACGCACCCCTGGCCATCCAACACCAATACATCCCTTCATCATCTGACTGTACGTCATTTATTATTAATACTATGGTGCCGCCTAACCTCTTCTCTATCCGATATTTCCTTCCAGGCTGTATACTGCTATCTCCAAACCACCACCCAAAATCTGAAAAACTCATTCTGGGATTCACTTTACATGTTAAAATAACTATTTTCCCTTCGTTGGCCTGATACACCCCTTGTGTGGCCCTAATTCCTTGATTCAAATGAGGTCGGCCCTGCACATTTCTTTTTCCATAATTAGAGCAGGGTCCACATACAACTACACATAGATATTGTCCATCCACCTTACCCAACAGAGGTTGAGTATAATTCAGCCATTCTATCCCTCTGTTCCCCACATTCCACCAACTGATTCCTTCCTCGATCCTGTCCCACAATCCTTGAGGTCCCATTTTCCACCATTTAACTTGAACCAGGGCTTCACATTCTCTTTGTGAAGTAAAAGCACAGTTTATCCTCAAGGGTGGGCCATCCCACATATCCATTGAAGCTATTTTTGGTATTACTTCTACTCCCTCCTGAATCGGGGACCAAGGTACTACTCTCAAATCTATTCACTTATAATCAAAATTTTCCCGAATTAACACCAAACACATGTATACTCCTGCTTCTCCTGACGTTAAATTAGTCAATTGCAAGGTAACACTTCCTTTTTGGGTATCCTTATTCCAAACAGTAACAATACTTGCAGTCAATCTGGTTTGTCCTTGTTTCCAAATCGCAATTATTTCCTCGGCTCCAGCTCCTTGGTCATCAGCAATGTCACAGGTTAAATTGACATCCATCCCTTCCATGACAGTAACCACAGGTTCTTTATGGCTGTGAAAGTTGTCAAGATCACTTGATGGGGACCGTCCCATGTCTCTCTCAGTGAGTCTGTGAACCAATTCTTCACATAGACCTGATCTCCCGGTTGAATATCATGCACTGGATTTTCCAGTGGGAGCGGCCGATTCCATTGAAGGGCACCCCATAAGGCGTTGAGAACTCTTGGTTGGTATTAAAGCCATCTGAGTCCAAACCTGCCGAGCAGCTTCTTTAGCAGTGATGTCTGCTAGTTCATTCCCTCGATATATCTTTCCTTCTTCTTTACGATGTCCCCTGATGTGCATTACTGCTACCTTTTCTGGTTTATGTACCGCATCCAACAGGGCGAGAACTTCCAATCTGGTTCCATTTTCCACAAAGCTGGATCCATCGGTAAAGAGATCCCAGTCTGAATCTTCTATCGGTGTGTCCTTTAGGTCTGCTCGGCTCGCATACACCTGTTCAGTTGTTTCTACACAATCATGAACCAGCTCCCCTTCTTCCTGTTTGCTGTGAAGAAATTCTGCTGGGTTGATATGGTTAGTTATCTTAAGTTCCACATCATCCTGTTCTCTTAATATAGCTTGATATTGTAACATTCTGCTGGATGATAACCAGTGACCCCCCTTTTGTTCCAGGACAGCCAAGACCATATGGGGCACAAAGACCTCCATTTTCCTTCCCAAAGTCAGTTTTCGGGCTTCCTGTATGAGGATCACTGTGGCCCGTAACTGCCCTCAAGCATGACGGCCACCCAGCACTAACATTGTCCAGTTGTTTTGAAAAATATCCCACTGGGCGTTTCCATGACCCTATTTTCTGGGTCAACACTCCCAGAGCCAGATTCTGCCTTTCATTTACATAAAGCTGAAAATCCTTATTTAAGTCCGGCAACCTTAAGGCAGGTGCTTCTTTCAGAGCTTGTTTTAGCTCCTGAAAGGCTCTTTTCCTTTGTGGACTCCATTCCAATTGGGGCTCCTTCAAAGCCCCATACAAGGGTTTGGCTAACAATCCGAAATTTAGAATCAACAGTCTACACCAACCAACCATTCCTAAAAATGATCTCAGTTCCTGCTGATTCCTTGGAAGGGGTATGGCACATATTGCCTCAATTCTGTTTGTGCCCAATCGTCTCTGACCTTGCATTAATTCACATCCCAAATAAAGAACACTCTCTTTGAGGAGCTGGGCCTTTTCCTTAGATACTCGATATCCTGCTTGTCCCAGCATATTCAGTAAGGCAATTGTAAGCTTCAGGCAAACTTCCTTTTCCTCAGTTGCCAACAGAATATCATCCACATACTGCAAAATCACATAAGAGAATGGAGATTCTCTTACCTGTTCAGTCTTCCATTCCTCCAACTCTTTGGCTAATTGATTTCCGAAAATAGTGGGGCTGTTTTTGACACCCTGCGGAAGCCGTGTCCATGTCAATTGTTTCTTCCTTCCCGAATTTGGATCTTCCCATTCAAATGCAAAATACTTCCTACTTGGTAATGCCAGCGGGATGCAGAAGAAGGCACCTTTCAAATCAATTACTGTAAACCATTTAGACCTTTCCGACACAGATGTTAACAGAGTATAAGGGTTAGCAACCACTGGGTGAATGTCCTTTACAATTTCATTTATGGCCCTTAAATCTTGCACTAGCCTATATTTACCATTAGGCTTACTTACAGGAAAAATAGGAGTGTTATACTCAGATTCACATTCCTGTAAAATTCCTTGAATCACAAATTGGGTTATCAGTGGAGCCACTCCTTTCCTAGCCTCCAACTTCATTGGATATTGTCTAACCCTAACCGGCTGGGCTCCTTCCTTTAGTTCTACAACAACAGGCTGGGCAGCTTTTGACTTTCCTGGGGTCCCTGTTTCCCATACCCAGGGTACAACTGCCTGATCTATTTCTTCTGGAATGGGAGTAGGTTCTATTTCCTTTATTACAAAAATTTTCCCAATTTCTTCATTTGGAATCTCCAATTTTACTCTCCCATTTTCAAATATTATTTTCACGTTTAACAAAGACAATAAATCCCTTCCAAACAGGGGCTTGGGACAATTGGGCATATAAAAAAATTGATGATCCAATTCCTTTCCCCCAAATTTCAAATTTAGAGGCTGCAAAAATGGTCTTTCTTCCAGCTGACCCATAGCCCCTACCACCTGTACGGTGGTATCACTTATTGGTCCCAGTCTTTTGTTGAGAACTGAATAAGTAGCTCCTGTATCAACTGTGAATTCCTGGTCTTTACCATTTATTTCTAACCTTACCTTTAACCCTTGCTCTAGTCAGCTCTGATTTTGGTAATTCCCCAAAACCAGGGCTTGGGCGACATCTGCCGGAGGCATAGGATAACTACCCATTGTCCCGGCGCCACCCCCCATTCCATTTTTCACAGGACATTCATTTTTCCAATGTCCTATCTATCGACAAAAAGCACACTGATTAGAACCTAGCTTTCCTTGGTTAAGGTTTCCCATTCGAAATCCCCCTCTTCCCTGACCATAACCACCTCTTCCTTGGGCAGGGCCTCCCCTACCACGACCTCGGCCCCTTTGTCCTCCTGATTGTTGAATTACAGCCAGTATACCTGCTTGTTGCCGCTTAGCTGATTCTTTTCCCCCTACTATTATAAACCTTCCACGCAACTTCTAACATTTTATCCAAGTTCCTGGTGTCCTCATCTTCATCCTCTTCTTCCTCCTCATTATCATCGTCCTCACTATCCTGTTCCATCTGATGTGGAACATAGGGTGGAGCAGAGGGACCCTGTCCACTATGAGCAACTAATAACGATAAATCTTCCTCTGGACCAGAGGAGGCAGCTAAACACTTAACACACATAGATCTCTTCTTCCATTCACTACACCCTAATTCCTTTGTTTCCAATACTAAAATACCACATTCCTTCAGCCAATCCAGTTTTCGCCCCAAATAATAAAACAAATCCAAATACGGGATCTCATCCCATTTCTCATTGTCCCGTAAATACTGCATCAAAGGCGATACAATACCCGGATCGACAGTACCGTTTAGGGGCCACGCAGGTCCCCCTTCTGACTCATATAAAGGCCACCAATGATTACAATAGTTTATCGTTTTACCCTTATTCAAATCCTGATAAAATCCAGCACTCCTCCATCTTCCCAGCAAACATCCTAATGGGGTGTTTCCTGGGATTTTACTATTAGACTGAACTAACGCCTTAAAAGTTTTAAGCGGCATCATTTCAAGTATTCACGAAACAAAATAACAGCAGACAAAATAACAGCAAACACAGACACTGTAACGATACAAACAAAAACCACAAAACCAATACCCAGTACCAAACCAACTTGCCACTTCTCGACGCCGCGAGGGGCAAGTGCCGGACCTGCGCAGCTTTCGCCGCGTCTTACAGCCGGCGCCTGGGCATCCACCAAGACGTCTTAGCCCAACTCAGCGAGGATCGCTGCCTCGTCTTATGAGCAGGCACCCATAGCAGAAAATAAAGCACCTATGGGCTTACCTTAAAGCAGTCGTCCGCCAGGTGCGGGGGTCGGGCACGAACCGATGACTCCCCGAGAATCTCTCGGCGCCGGCGTGGAGTAAATCAGCACGCGAACCGCCCCAGCCACCTTCGGAGTCCTGCCGCGGCCGCCAGAAAACTGCTGCCCGTTCCCGAAGGAAAACACAAAACAACCGAGGTCGTTTCATGCGGTGCTTTATTGAGGGCCCTGGGGACCTGAGGACTAGTGTCCAAAGTCAGAGCCCCCACTAACAGAAAATTTCACAGAGTTTATATACTTTCCACAAATGATTACTTCATCAGGTGCCCGTGATGTTTACCAGTTTTCTTAGACTTTAGGATTATGTTGTGCTCTTTCATGTAGTTACTTGAGACAACGCTTATCTGAATCCACAACCAGAAATTTCCATAGATAACAAACAGGTAAACATTCGAGATAACGATTTCTTTGAGAAAAACAAGATTCAGGTTCAGCATTCTTCACTAATCTCTTTGCTTTGTTTAAGCAAGAATGCACAAGCTCAGCATGCCCCACTAGTTCCCTAGACTGCTAGGTTACATCAACATCCCACACTGCTCACTAGGCCTCGATACAGACCTTAGCCTAACTGCTTCTAACTTTCCATATACAGTAATGCTAACAAGGGGACTGGAGCATCTTTCATATGAGGAGAGGCTGCGGGACCTGGGGCTGTTTAGTCTGGAGAAGAGGAGACTGAGGAGAGATCGTATGAATATTGACAACTGTCTCAATGGTGGGTGTCAGGACGCTGGGGCACCACTTTTTCCCATGGTATCTAGCAACAGGACAAGGGGTGATGGGATCAAGCTGGAACACAAAAAGTTCCATTTCAACATAGGAAAAAACTCTTCCAGTGTTTCAGTGAGGGAGCCCTGGCTCAGGCTGCCCAGGGACGGTGTGGATGCCCCGTGCTGGGAGGGCATCAAGACCCGCCTGGACACGTTCCTGTGTGACCTGATCTAGGTGGGAGCTGCTTCTGCACTTGGGTGGTTAACAGCAGAGCTTCAACTGACCGTCCTGGTCCTGCCCAAACAAAACCCCTGCACGCTGTGGGAGGAGAAGAGGTCCCTGGAGTGCACCCAGGGCAGTGGCTGGGGAAGGCAGGATGGGCTGCAGCTCCCATGGGAAAGGGCAAACCCACTGGTGGGATGGTCTGTGCCCAGGAGCCTGGCTGTGCTTGGTGGGTGATGAGAAAGGATGGGGAGACTCGATGTGTGCCTCGAGGAGACTGAACCTTGTGGAAAAGTAACGTGTGATGTGAGCTGTGTGTTGTAGGAAGCACCGCGGCAGGAACAGGCTGAGCTGATGAAGAACGAGGTGTGGAGGCTCGTTGGCGCTCCGCAGCCTCCATTTCCCATCACCCCCAGCGCCTCGCTGCCGGCCAAAGCTGCGGGCGGGAGCCGCGGTGCCTGCCGGGAGTTGTAGTTGTGCGGCGGCGCCTGGCAGGAGGCGCCGTGCGGCGGACGGGGGGGCCTCGGGTTCCCAGCGTGCCCCGCGCGGAGCCCGCGCTCGTGCCCTGCTCGCGTGCCGGCTACTCCTCCTCCTCCCTCGGGCTCCTCTTTGTCCTCGGGGTCTCTGTGAAAGGATTCTCGCCCTGGAAAGAGAAGATTCACAGTGCTCAGCGGCACAGAGCCCAGTGTGCGGCCTGTGGGCAGCGGAGTTCCGCAGGGATGGGCGCTGGGGCCGCTCTGGTTCAACATCTCCGTCAGGGAGCTGGGGGAGGGCACAGAGGGACCCGCAGCGAGTTCCCTGCTGGCACCAAACTGGGAGCACTGGCTGAGTGCCCAGAGCCTGAGCTGCCCGGCGGGGAGAGCTGGGCACAGAGGAAGCTGCTGAGGGGCAGCAAGGGCAGAGTAGTGCAGCTGGGCAGGAACAAGCCCAGCACCAGCCCAGGCTGGGGCTGAGCTGCTGGAGAGCAGCTCCAGGAGAGGGACCTGGCAGTGCTGGGGGAGAACAAACCAGCCCCAAGCAGCAGCTTGTCCTGTTGCTACGTACCATAGGAAAAGGGATGTCCCGACCTCCTGACACCCAGCAGTGAGGTATTTGTAAATGTTAATGAGCTCTCCCCTCAGTCTCCTCCAGACTAAACAGCCCCAGTTCCCGCAGCCTTTCCTCGTATGGAAGATGTTCCAGTCCCCTGATCATCTTGGTGGCCCTGCACTGGCCACTCTCCACAAGTTCTGTGTCTCTTTTGTGCTGATGACAGGTTGCTCCTAAAATTTCTTGTGATTCCAACACACCAACTTTAATGCAGCTGTAAATGAGCCCAGCTCCACAGGGACTGAGCAATGGACTGAGGCACAACGTGCTGTGCAAACAGGCAGCTTTATTGACTACACTAAGTCTCCTTCAGCCTTTGTGTGTGCTGAGAGGAGCGTGGGGAGGACAGAGCAGGTGTGGGACACAGGGGCTGCCCTTGGAGCAGCGGGCAGTGCCCCAGGGGGAAATGGTGGTGGCACAGCGCAGCCTGCGCTGGGTCCTGGCCACGCTGCTGCTCAAGCCCCTCTTCCCATCAGGAACCGCAGGAGCCCCCGCAGCAAACTGAGGAACTTCAACGCCTTCCGGCATGCAAAGGCACAGGACGTGGAGCTGCCTGGTTGTGTTGCACCTGGCCTTGGTGTCTGAGAGGGGGCTGAGGTGGACACAGGCTGTGACAGTGGAGGAGCTGCTGCCTCTTCTTGGTGCCGTCCCATGTGCTCCAGGATCCAGTTATAAAAGTGCCGAGTGCTGGTGTAGATCCCAGGCTGTTTTTCTCTTGCACAGCCTTTCCCCCAGCTGGTCAGTCCAACGACCCAGTAGTAGTCAGCGTGGCTGTCTTGGCAGGCGAGGGGACCACCACTGTCACCCTACAGCAGAGCAGAGAGGAGGAAGGGAGTGTTGGGTGGCTGCTGTCAGCACAGGGATCCTGGATGTGTGGAAGACAGAGGTTCTAGCACTGGGCTCTGGACCTAAGGGCTGCCAATTACACGGGATGGGTGTGTGGGACAAGGCAAGGGGCCCTGGGCAAGGAGATGATGATGGGGAAGGGGAGGGAAGCCCCAGCAGTGGTAGGACAGGGCTGTGGGTGCTGCAGGGGGTGACTCGTAGCTGCTCCTACCTGGCAGGTGTCGATACCACCCTGTGGGTACCCGGCACACAGGTTGTAGCTGTGCACAGCCCCTGTGTACCACTGGCTGCTGTTACAGAGCTTGGTATCGATGAGGTGAACCTTGGCCTCCTGCAGCACATCGGATATTTCTGGTTCTGTGGCTGTGAGCACAGCAAGGAATTAGCCCCCAGCAGCTCTGGGCCACTTGCCCTCCCCTGTCTGGCAAAGCCCTTCCCTGGGCCTCGGCTTTGCACCTACCCATAGACACACCAGACACGTCTTTCCCTTCAGTCTGGCTTTGGACAGTGGCTCAGAGCCCCGTCTGCAGCCTGATGTCCCCACAGCCTGACTGTGGCTCTCGCCTTGGCTCTCCTCACACCCAACCCGTCTCCCCAGCGTGCCAGGCCTCGGGACACAAATGCTTTTACAAGGGGAACTCACATCGTGCAACTGTGGATCCCCAACCAGCCACCTGGCAGTTTTTCAGCTCCGACAGCTTCACGTCATCGGGTTGAGGCAAACAGGCCAGCTGGACGTGCTCATTGCACTGGATGGGCTGGTCCAGTTCCAGCACAGCAATGTCATTCTCAGCTGTGGCCTGCCAGTAGGCCTCGTGACGCAGCAGCCGCTTGATGCGTCGCACTTGGGCCTCGGGGCCCAGCTGAGACAACTTTGTGGTCCCGATCACCACGCGCCACTTGGCGATTTTCCTGGAGGGCAGATGGAGAGCAGAGGGCTCAGAGGGAGCACTTGCCTGCCTCCTGCTCACCAAGGGCTCCAGGAATGGCCAGCCCCAGGCCGCTGGCGAGCAGCAGCACCAGCCCAGCGTGTGCCGAGCACGGCTCTGTGCTGGGCTGGGCAGTGCCCCGGCGCTGGCTGCTGCGTGGGAACGGGACGGGAGCGGCAGCAGTGGTGTAGGGATGCCCCTTCCCTGCTCCTCCTCACCTGAACTTGTCAAAGCAGTGGGCTGCTGTGAGCACCCACTGTGGGTTGATGAGGGACCCTCCACAGAAATGCTTGGTGCGTTTTCCCCAGGGGCGCTGGAGGCTGACGATCCAGGGCCAGGTCCCCGGAGCCGCATTTGTGCCACCCACGACGCGCAACGGCCCAGAGGAAGAAGCCTTGAGCTGGCGCCCGCAGCTCGCCCTGGAAGCAGAAAGTCACGAGTGTCCTGCTCCAGGGCTCGCTGCTGCTCGGGCTGCAGGGCAGCCGTCTGCCCTCCACACCGGGTGCTGCGTGGACAGCGGGGCAGGGAGCCCTTAGCCCTGGCTCCTGCCTTAGCCCCGTAGCCTGGCTCCCTCACCGTGGGCTTTGGGGAGCTGTGGCTTGGCCACGGGGCTCCAGTGGACGCTGTAAGGGCTGCCCAAGCTCCCTCCTAGAGCCACTTACCCACAGCCTTCCCATGAGCCGCTTGCAGGCCTGCAGTACAGAGCCAGCAGGGTGAGGATGAGCAGGAGCTTCATCATGTCTAGTAGCACGTGGCCAGAAAGTGCTGCTGACCACCAACAGCGGGGCCGATGCTGTGCCTGCAGTGCTCACGCTGCCCACAGCACCTCGGCCCCGGGGCTGATGTCACAGAGCCGCTGGTTACGGATGCTGGGCGTGGGGGATTCCGTGTGGGGCACCAAGGGGGAGTCCAGCTAAAGGGGGGGTGTGGCATGATTACTGAAGTGCCCTGGAAATGAAAACTTACATTGAAACTGGTATTAAAGCACACATTAAACATCAGCATTGCTCACCAGTTAAGGAAAGGGATAAAATGAAGAAGGCTCACAGGGTGGATACAGCTGCTGCTGGTCAGTGAGGAATCCACAACACAGTAATTCCCTGCAAATACTCCATGGAGTGTGGAGCAGAGGGGAGGCTCTGTGGTCAGACTCTGCGACGATACATGGGAAGGAGATGCTCCTCTAGAGCTGATAAGCAGCATTTTAGTACCCTGAGCCAAAGGTCTGTCAAACCTGCCCTTTGGGTGCACTTTGCTCATGATAATGTCATTATAATACCAAAATACACCTCTGTCCTGAAGGCCACCGGCCTCTGAGGTGCCACCACTCCTTGAGCCTGTGCCCTGAATTCTTTGTAAGTCACAGCTTTAAATGCAAGGCAAGAGAATTTTACACCAATCCTAATAAGCTTTGGAGGTTACTGTGTGTTTATGTGACTAAAGTCACTCAAACTCCACCTTGAAGGTGAAGAAAAAGCATCCTGGGATGCACCAAGGAGAGTGTGGGCAGCAGGTCAAGGTTCTTCTCCCTCTCTACTCTTCCCTGGTGCGGCCTCATCTGGAGTCCTGTGTCCAGTTCTGGGCTCCTCAGCTTAAGAGGGACAGAGAACAGCTGGAGAGAGGCCAGTGCAGGGCCACCAAGATGATCAGGGGAATGGAACATCTTTCATATGAGGAAAGGCTGTGGGACCTGGGGCTGTTTAGTCTGGAGAAGAGGAGACTGAGGGGAGACCTTATTAACATTTATACATATCTAAAGGGTGGGTGTCAGGAGGCTGGGACATCCCTCGTTTCTATAGTAGATAGTAACAGGACAAGGGGTGATGGGATCAAGCTGGAACACAAAAAGTACCATTGAGACATACGAAAAAACTATATTACAGTGAGGTGAGGGAGCCCTGACTCAGGCTGCCCAGGGACCGTGTGGATGCCCCGTGCTGGGAGGTCATCAAGACCTGCCTGGACACGTTCCTGTGTGACCTGATCTAGGTGGGAGCTGCTTCTGCAGGGAAGTTGGACTGGATGAGCTCTAAAGGTCCCTTCCAAACCCCACCATGCTGTGATTCCATGATTCTCTGTGCAGAGCACTGGGCAATGGGGCATGGGAGCAGTGGGATAAAAATGTAGCAGAAGCCACTTGGGTGGTTAACAGCAGAGCTTCAACTGACCGTCCTGGTCCTGCCGTGCGGCGCCGTGCGGCGGAGGGGGCAGGGCCTCGGCTTCCCAGCATGCCCCGCGGGAGCCCGCGCTCGTGCCCTGCTCACGCTGTCGCTCGCGCTCGTGGGGGTCATTCGGTCACCCCAAAACTTCGTGTCCTGCTCCAACCCCCCCCGGGAAGAGGGGAGCGAGTCCAGCCCCAGAGAGGGGTGACAGCAGCTCGAAGGGCTCCTGGAGCCCTCCCGGGTCAGGAATTGCTGCGGCAGGGCCGGGTCCCTCTCTCCTGCTGCTGACTTGGGCCTTGCTGCTGGAGCCGTCTCTGCGCAGGGGACGGTGGCTGCAGCTCAGGAGGGAGCCGCGGGGCTGTGGGGCGGCTGCCTCTGGCCTGGCTTCCTTCTGGGGCGGGACGTTGCCACTTTGGCTCCGTGTCTCTGCCGCTTCTCCCTCACGGGTGGTGTGAGCACGTCTGGGAGGAGCAAACGCAGAGCTGTGGTGCAGAGTTGGGAGCCCCACGGGTTGTCATCTGAGTCGGGTGTTTTTTAGTGGTATAAAGGGCTTTGGATTCCCTAAAGGAGGCCCCGTGAGGGCCATTAGTGGGAGGGGGCTCTTGGTCAGCGCTGTCTGCTCCTTGGGTTCACATGGTGGGCTCAGCTTTTTGCTCCTCTTCACACTGGGTTTGGTTGACCGTGTCCTACCCTCACCTCTTTCTGTCCTGCTGCCCTCTGAACTCCTTCCGTTGGGGTTTAGAGTAGTTTTGCCTGGGCCAGGTTTTTTGGTAGGGGGAGAGGTACAGGGGTGGCTTCTTTAAACACAAAGAGTTGCCAGAAGCTTCCCCTGTAGCTCACAGGGTTGGGGCTAGTGAACTGCTTTACCAACAGCAAGGCCAGTTAGGCTGGTGCATTCAGTAGCCTTAATTCCCGCTGAACAGCATTCTCAACAATGTGTTTTAAAGAGGCCATCAATACATCACAGTGGGGGGCAGACTTCTCCTCTGCTGTATCTGCAACTGATGCAACAGCAGCCACAACTTCACACGGGACATGCAGGGGCGGAAAAGCTTCTCTAAAGCTCCCTTGGCTTCCAGAGGTGTTTTTGGACAATATCTGACTTTATTCTGGAGGATATTTACAGGGTTGCTAGATACAGAAAAACATCAGCTGCAGCTGGGCTTGGCAGGATTTGCTCCTGTCTGCCTCTGTAGAGACTTGCGGAGCCATCCGGGACACGGCTGGTAGTCCAGCCACTGAGCAAATCCTCTTTCCACCAGCGCTCTGTGGAAACAGAACCCAGAAGCCCAGAACTGCCCCATGCCCTGAGGCAGCAGATGTCCAACAGCAGCTCGCAGGAAATCACTAATATACATGAGTTCTGGTAAAAAGAAACTGCAGAGCCCAAGGGATCAGAAGCTCCAATGAAAAACCCACCCTTAGACTCTTGTTCTGGCTGTGATACCGTCTTTGAGGAACGCGAAGGAAAAGGACAGCTGCAAAGACTCTCAGCTGTCTGGGGACTTGGCTGCACTATATGTGAGCTAGAGATGATTTAGCTGACAAAAATTTACATTAAGGTGGCTTCCTCTGGCAACATGTCCAGGGTGCTAATCATAAGGTGTTTGTGGCTTACTGTAAACACGAGCTATATGGTGCTATTCTGTATACTCAAGAGAAGTCTGCCTTTGCTAAAATCACCTCTAGGTTGACATTTTAGCACCTTTCATGTTTTGGAGTTTTTAGACTCATGAAAACGTTTGCCACATGGATAATTCCCAGAAGTAATTGTGGAAGAATCAGAGTTCTCAGTAGAATTTTCTTGTATTAACACTTCCTTGGGACTGGACACATTCTCTGCACCAGCTACATCCTCCTTCATGCTTCTGAACACAAAAGAGACAATTTTTAAAGAAATGGTTTAAATACGTTTGGCATCACAGAAACAACAGCTTTAACTAACTTGCCCAACTCTGAGACAACCCGGTGAGGCCCATGCTGGTACTCCAGGGACCTTTTTTGTGTATGAAACAACACTTACTCTTTGAAAGAGCACAGTTGAGATTTCTCTCTTCCTTGTAAATATTAGAAAACAAACCCTTGGTCACAGACATTGAAATGATATTTCCAAGGACAGATTGTCAAACTGAAAATTGTCTAAAAAACCTCCTGAACAAGGTGCCACTCATCAGAGGCCGGAACAAAACACCTACAGACGTCTGGCTCATAAGCACTTTAAATCAAGGGTGCTAGGATCCAGAGACAAACCCCAGTGAGACGTGTGCTTCCACTACACTGGGTATTTCCTCAGTTCTGAAAGTTGCCAAGGTGTCCTGGTTTTGGCTGGGATAGTTAAATTCCTCCCTAGTAGCTGGTACAAGGTTGTGTTTTGGATTTTGTTTGAGAATGATGTTGATAACACAATGATGGTTTAGTTGTTGCTCAGTAGCACTTTTCTTAAGTCAAGTCTTTTCCAGTTTAGCCTGCTGTGCCAGCAAGGGAATGCACAACAAGCTGGAAGGGAGGACAGCCGATCTGAACTAGCCAAAGGGCTACTCCATACTGTAGGATGCTGTGCCAGGAAGGACAGATTGCAGCTTGGGCATCAGTCAGCGGGTAGTGAGCAACTGCTTTGAGCACCTGCACTTGTCTTTCTTGGGTTTCCTTCTTTTTGTTATATTCTTTTTCATTACAATATGAATTTAGTCTAGTTAGAGTTTAGTCTAGAAAAGAGGAGACTAGGGGGGAATCTTCTTAATATTTACAAATATCTCAAGGGTGGGTGTCAGGAGGCTGGGACATCCCTTTTTTCTATAGTAGCCAGCAACAGGACAAGGGGTGATGGGATGAAGCTGGAACACGAACAGTTCCACTTAAACATACGACAAAGCTATTTCCCTGTTCAGGTGAGGGAGCCCTGGCACAGGCTGCCCAGAGGGGTTGTGGAGGCTCCTTCCTTGGAGGTCTTCAAGACCCTCCTGGACATGTTCCCATGCAACCTGATCTAGGTGGACCTGCTTCTGCAGGGGGGTTGGACTGGATGAGCTCTGAACGTCCCTTCCAAACCCCATCAATCTACGATTCTACGAATATGCTCTGCTGTACTGCCTGGTGCGATGCACCTAGTGGTAAGCATTCAAAAAAGCCAAAGATCACAATACAAGGTGACACAGTTTGAATTTGGGCTCCATATTTTTATCATAAACTTGGCTACCTGCATCTAATACTAGTTTGACATCTTCTAGAGTTGGTATTTTTCTCTGTGACGGTCACAGGAAAGCAGACATATTACAAACACTATTGTTTCTGTGTTCAAACGAAACACAGTCAGTAATATCAATCATGAAAACATCTCCTTAATTGTAGCATTCTTTTTTCATAAAGTGTATGTTCAAAAAACCTTGTAAACTCTTAAAAGGGCTCCAAGTTTTCTGCATGTCCAATATGTTCATGTGGCTGCACAGCTTCTGAAGTTGTGTTCTATGTTCTGCATTGTCAGTTCCCAGACCTGTAGGCAAAACCTCAGATCAAACGTCGTATTCGTTAACTGACATCTTCAAGTCTGGAAGCCTGGTAACCCGGACCTTGGATGACAAAACACACCAAGTTGAAACCATAACTCAGCAGTAGTCTCTCTCTAACTCTAAGCTGCTCTAAGTAAAACATTAAACATGTACCCGTTTATTGATACCTGTAAGGAATTGGTTTTCTCCCAATGTCCCAACAGGCACGTTCCCATGTTTAATTCTTCTCCAGATATTGCCATCTTTTTCATCATAATAGTGTCGTAAGGAACTCGTAGTTAACTCCATGGAACACAACCAAGAGAGCAACCAAGTAAACAATCCGAGCCCTGATTACACAAGTTACAGCTGAAATACACATCACACAGAATAACTTCCTAGACCAAAACAGAGGAAGAAAACTGCTGGGGGGACACAGTTAGAAAAACTCTAAACAAGAACAAAAGCATGGCAATCAGAAAAAGGCTGAGATGTGCCATATAGAAAAGGAAGCTGCTAAAGAGAATTACTTCCAGTAATTCCCCGTTTCCACTTTATTTTTCATCTGAAATTGACTGAATGGTCAGATGGAAAACAGCATCACACATTCCAAAACACTAACTAACTGTACTCTTGGACAGGACCAAGCAGCCACAAGAGGCACATCACGATCCTGAGAGGGAGGGGTGGCCTTTCTGATGAACTTGTCCAGACAATTAAAAAATAACCAACTCTTTAAGCAAAACTCACCTCTAAGTCAATCTCCTACCAACAAGGTTTTGGGAGAATAGGAGAACGCTGAGAGGAAACACTCACTGCATGGAGGGCTGTTACCTTCTAGTCAGTCTTACCCAGAAGAATATTTGCCAGTGCCTTTATTACAGGCCAGGGAACTGACAGAACAATACAAACATGGCACTGACTGTAATACTTTCATTTCAGGAAAACCTGAAGAGTTGACTCTGAGAAAACCAATAATTGAAACAATTTCATCCCATGCCTGAGATTATTGCAATGAGAAGTTATCTCAGTTTACCACAGAATGGCTGTGGCTGGAATGGCCCTCTGGAGATAATTTCATCCAAACTCCCTGCTCAAGCAGGGACACCTAGAATCACGTACCCAGGACCACATCCTGGTTGCTTCTGCTTATTTCCAAGGACAGAGACTCTACAGTCTCTGAGAAACCTGTTCCAGGGGTCAGACACCTCCACAGTAAATTATCCAACAGTATTACCTGAATACCGTGTGGAATCAAATTGAACTTGGAACGGACAGAAGCAAAGAAAAGAACAGGTGCTCTTGGTAAAGGAGTTTAGATACAAATATTTTGTAATGCTGCAATTCTATACCTCCCATTGGGTCAATCCCAGTTGTGTTTCCCAAGGTCAGTACTACTTTCGCTTTGTGTAGTTCTCCTTTAACTGTTTGATGAATAGAATTAGTTACCTAAGGAAAAAAAGTCACTGCACTTGAGGTGAATTCCAACATAACTTTACAATAACTGTAATGAAACAAATCTTCCAAGCTTAAAAATGACACGAGTATTAAACAAATAAAACCAGATTTTGTTAGTCATTAAGGAAGGAGCTTCCTGAATGGGACGGTACTCAAACACAGTTTCATTTACAGAGGCTACCCTTCCCCCGTTGAATCCCCACAGATGCAAAAGCAGCAATAACGTTTTCTGGAAGAAGATGCTGAATTCAGAAGAATTGAAGAAAAAAAATGCATAAATCTCACTTGATTTTGCAGGAAAACAAACCAAGAAAGCTGACTTCTCAGAATCTGGCCAATAGTAGATATTTCTTGTCAATACTAATGAGGAGTTAAATTTGAAAACTAACTTTGCAGTTCATTACTGCTTTCTTACAGAAAATAACACACAAAGAGAAATAAAAGAACATACCATTGAAAATCTGATAAATATTACCTTTGGGTTCCACTCCAGTTCATTACCAATGGGTGTCACTCTACAAATTCCCCAGCCTGAGGTGGCAGACACTGAAACTTGGCAGGTGAGTGAAGCAGCTGGTAACTTTGGACTTGACATGTTCTGCCTTCATCTATATAGTTAATTTTGACACTACAGAACATATTTTCCTTCTCTTTTGGGGAAATATCTAGCACCTGAGCCCTTCAGAGTTGGAGAGGAAACAAAGAATTATTATAGTTGTAAAGTTTCTTCACCTACTTGTGTCTAAAAAAGATTAAACTTTCACAGCACAATGTTCAGTGGTGTGTATGTGGAGCCATTCTGGCTTCCCTTCAGCACAGGCAGCATGGGAGAGCTTTTTAAAGAACAATTTGTACAGCAGAGATTTTTTTGCTAGTTTTTTATGGTGGGTTAACTTTAACTTAGCAGTAAAAGTTCTAAACTACTTTGTATTAAAAAGTGCACATGAATATTTTAAACCAAAACAAATCCACATTTTTACCTGTGAACAACTGTTTTCTGACACAAACCATGAAATGCCAGCTTCTCCACATTTTTAACAGCAATCTTATTACCAGGTTCCTTAAAATACCCATTAATTCCTTCAGCAAGAATTGTATGTTGGTCCTTCTGCTGATCTACTATTTGACCAAAGTAGTTTGTTGCATTTACAACGTGGAGAGGCAGAATCTGAAAGCATAAAATACGTTATAAAGACAACTGATGGTTTCTTAAGTTAATGAGACGTTTTCATATTGAAGATGACCTACCTCTTTCCAGCCTAAAGAGATGACAAATACTGCTGTACACATGCATTTGAGAGGATGATGACCTATTATTATTCCAAAGATTATGAATAATCCTGAATGAATGAATCCTTATGAATAGTAACTGTCCATAGCCCAGTCCAGACGGGACAGAAGATCTATTAGGTCTTGGTGGTATTCCACTTAAATGAACACTAGTGAACTACAGTATTACCTGTCAAGCTACTAACCACTAAGGCATTTCACATCATCCAAGCTTAATTTTAAGTGGTCTCCAACCTTACAATGAGATTTAGAAGAACTGACTGGGGAAGTGTGACGCCTTCCCTCTTTTTGCACAGAAAATGCTTGACATAAGCTATCAAGAACACCAATTCACAAAATGCTGGGTGCATTTCATCCAAAGGCTCATGCTAGGCACAAGTACTGAGATACAGCTGAGTGTATGAGGCCAGACAGAAAAGAAGACCAGAAAGGTAATTTCCACTTACTAAAATCCTAAAACTCTCACAATGCAACTAGAGATTCTTAAAGGAAAGCAACATGATACTGAGTTCTAAACAAAAGAGACAGTGAACACTTATCCAATTGACAACTGATTTGTAAGACATATATCCAGGCTCTGCAGTCAGCAGAAGCAGAACTAGATGAGGAAAGAGGCCACAACTGCTGTCTTGAGTGCACAAAGGGAAGTACAAGTTTATAACAGGAGTATTACGAAATCTGTCCAGGTTTCAAGCACTCAAACTGTATATATATGTGTATATATATATATCTATAGGTTATCAATGAGTTTGAACTACCAGCTGCCAACAAAAGATTATTTATTAGGCAGAAATGGAGTGACACCAAGGAGTCCACCCAGTTTTTACTGTCTGTTCTCACAACCTATGATTTTTGGGAATGGGGAACACCCATTGATTGCATGACTTGAGTGCACCTGAATTCTAGCTAAAGACAGGACAGGAAGAAAGTGTAAGCAGCTCATCCAAAAAGGAAAGCACCCAGCAGTTCTCAGATCCAAGTACTAACCTTGAAAGGAAGCACCAATGTCTACACACCTGCCCTCAGCAATCATTATCCAAGGTGGACATGAGACAGACTCTACAGTACTGCTGTACAGGAAGACTCTCTAGTAAAGTAGGGACTGAAAAGCCAAGTGGAGGGAGTTTGACATACAAACTGTTACTGAGATGTGAGGAACCACTATAGCAAAGTCAAACCAGTAACCAGGAAGGTTTCATGACTATTTAACTACTAAAAATGGCAGTGTGAATGTAACAGGATTCTATCAAAACTGTTTTCAAAACCACAATGACACCTTAGTAGGAAGCAACTGCTCCATCTAGAAGAGAGAATTTATATCCCATGTCTATGGACATTGCAAATAGAGAAAATATTTGGTTCAATTGACAAGGCCAGAATATACTCATTTTTCAGGAAGTCTGCATCAACGTGACAGAGAAGGAAAAATCCTCCCTTCAACTCTTGTTAAACAGGCATGATCTTCCACTGCAACGTTTCTTCACTCCAGAGGATTGTGTTTGCACTGCTATAAAAATAATGACATTTACAGGACCTTTAATCTTTGCCTATTTTGGTTTATGTTCTAAATAGATAGAGGAAAGGAATAAACAGAACAAATGCCCTCTTCCCATAGAACACGAGCCTCCAATGCAGGAGAAAACCTAAGGTAAACTCAGAACCACCTACAAAACAATTTTAGGTCAAGCTAAAGATTAAGGGAAAATCTGACACACACCTAAGCAACGGAGAAACTAAAAAAGCTAAAAATCTCCCAAATACCCAAGAGATGTGGGATATGTACTACATTAACATGAAGGTAATATGCTAAGGAGGTATTTAAGATGTGTTCTTGGTACACCAAACCAAGGGAAAAAACAGTAACTGTAACTTACCATCAGATATCCAGGTGTTTTTGTCACTGTATCTGGGATATGCTGGGGCACGTCTGTTTGTAAATTAACTTGATGACGATCCAGACACACTGTTCTGTTTCTACATATTTAAAAACTGGTTTTAGAACAAAGCCCTTTTAGTTGTAAACTATTTTTGATGTGGCTTACAACATCTTTTCACACTAACATTTCATCAGCCCTCAGTATTCAATTTCTGTTTCAAGTAGCACCAATGACTGGAGATTAGACAGAAGTGGCCACAAAGCTCTTGTTGGAAAAGTTTATACAACAAAACCAAAACCCACAGGAAACTAGTTTCAGAATAAAACAAATACTAACACTGAATTCTGTGTTACCTGCAACAAGGGTCATCCACACTAGAAGGTATATCTGAGGGCTTCATCCAAGGCCCTGTTAGAATCCAGTTAGACACAGCTCAGAGAAGTCATCTACTTACCTAATCTGGAGGGACAGAAGACAACAGAGGAGAGAGCAAACCATAAACCTTGGGCAATTATGGGCTAGAATACTAATAAAAAAAGAGCCTGAAGTTCCCTCAAGTACACTTGGGCAGGAATGACAATGAATTATGATATCCTGTCAGGCTACATGAGATTGGTCTGCAGAAAATGTTGGTATTTTGATTTTCGTAGCAGTATCTAAGAAGAGTGAAACTGATGCAAAAGTAACCACAAGAAAAAGAGTCATGAGCAAAAAATGGTTTCATAAAAGTATCCAACAGGAAAATTGAGCAAGAAAACAGAAGCAGCCATCATTGAGGCATATACCACCTTCCTACACCAGTATGGGTGGTACGAAAGCTTGGCAATTCCTTACCTGCAAGCCCCAAATGTTTTAAGATGGGTACACAGTGGCCTTGACAATTTCTGGTATTCTTCATCTTTTAGCACCTTGGCAGTCAAACCAGGCAGTTCTGGGGGAACTTCAGCTTCTGCCTGCTGCAAATAGCGGAGGATCCCAAGTGCATCACACTCATTGCTTTCTGTTAACAGAACGACTGACTGTGCCTTTGTGATCTCTTGGTCTACAGAAGAATCCTAAAACAAATACACACGTATTTTTAACAGCTTCTGTGTATCCACTACTTTGTGATCAAATGCACTATTAACCTGGTAACGGTTTGTCAAACCTTTATCGCATTATAGAAGTTGTCAGGCATGCTGTGTACACGATGAGCAAAGATTCTTGGGGAAGGAAAACTGAAATGTGTCACACAAGTGGCATCTGTAATTTCCAAAGACTGCATGCCTTCATCTGTTAAAGCTAAGCACACGGTTTATACACACTTGTAAGTGTGCTACTCGAAGCATGTGAAGTGTGACATCACTTTAACAGTGGCTGTTTCCATCTCTCCATCCACTGATTTAAGCATTAAGAAAAAAGGTCCTTCCCAAACCACTTTGTCATGGTTTGCCATGACAGCCTTCTCTGGTGAGGGGGAAGGGGCTGTAAAGATGGCTCCTGGAAGAAGTTGTTCGCAACTCTCCCCAGCTCTGAGCCAGACCCACTGCTGGGGCTGAGCCAATGAGACGCCTCCATCATCACTTTTTAAGAAGAAGCCTGAAGAGGAGGGTTCTTCCTCCTTTCTTCTGCCCTTTTTTTTTCTACTGGCTGGTGGTGGTGCAAGGAGTAGGAACAGTGAGAGAAACAACCATGCAGACTCCAAGGTCAGCGATGAAAGAGAGGAGGAGGTGTGCTGGAACAGAGACCCCCCTGCATTCTATGGAGAGAACTGGGGAAGCTGAGGTTTGTTTGCATTTCTTTAAAGACCCTGCAGCAGCGGTAGAGACTCATTTTGCTAAAGCTGGCCCCAGTCCAGGGGCAGCGATTCACTTCATTAATGGCCCCGAGCCAGGGGCAGTGATTTCCTTCTTTATCACTATGGCCAGAGCAGGCCGTGTCCCGAAGGAGGGACCCAATATCCACAGCTGTAACTGTGGGGAGGAACCAGATTGGGATTTATCAAAATGAGACAGAACATAGTTAAAAATGTCATCATGAATGCATTCTGTGTCAGACATTCCTGTCAGCCTTTCTTCTAGCTGGCAGAAGGGCAGGGTTGAGGCTATTTTTAGCAGAAGTAGTTAAATTCCAAATTCACAAACCTCCTTTATTCTTAGAAGTCAAGATATTTTAGTTTGTTATATCTTAATAATTAAAAACCCCACTTACCTGTGTAAAATGATGCTCACCTGATGAACCATTTCTGCCTCATCTCCTGAATTAGTGAATGTCAGCACCTTCTGAAGATTACTGTGGGTAAAAGCCAGTATTTTGAATAACACAGCGGTTCTTTCACTGTCCATACAAGGCTGTACAACCTAAAGGTGGATACAAACCAGAGGGCTGGTAATTCATGTAATCTAGACATGCTTTACTGTGTATTTCTTCTTTTAAGAAGCACGAAGCATTGTTATATGCCAAAGAACATTGGTAAATCCTAAATCTTCTGTTAAACTTAGAATGTACAATATACAGCTCTCACAAAGGGTGTGAATTTCTGACAGCTTCCAGAAGCAAAATTAAAACCCATCACAATCAAAATCTCACATCGGTATTTTCTTACACGTGTGATTTTTGATGATTTGTCAGTGTTGAAGTTTCTCACTGAAATACCACTGAAGAAGTTTCACACTCCATAAGCACAGTGCACTACCTCAGATTGTCTTAAAAAAAGCCCCAAAACATGGACATTTGCAGTGCTGCCAAATCACTAGACTTTTCACAAAAAGTGATGTTTTTCCAGTTTCATGTCATGCTCAGAATGTCTGGTCTTAGAGACTTCCCAACATTTTCAATCCCCAAATGATTATGTTTTGAGTCATTGAAGAATTCAGATCATCCTTGTAACATTTTATACAATTGTTCAGCTCTATACCACACTGACTGGAAGTTCCATGAGAAGACACCTCAGGATATACAGTAGCTTTCTCAAAATATTAGGTCAAATCAATTTCTGCACTGTGTGGCACAGAGCAGTCAAACAAGCATTTTACTAGCTCTGTCTTTGGAAAACTCACTTGTAGTTCTGCCACTCAATCAACAACCACAAAAACATTCTGAACATTCTGGTCACAAACAACTAAGACAGCCTACATTGCATTCAAGTGTCATTAAGATGACAGAAGTATTCTTACTTCCTCAGATTTTCACACTTTTAGCTGCTTCTTTGTTCTGCCCAAGTATTAACAACATTGGATGAAGCTGTCTGGAGCATCTCTGGTATGTTTTCAGTAGCTCAAAAACAAGTTGTGCCTTCTTCCACCCAGGACACAAGATAAGTGCTAGTGGCTAGGTGTGTATGTACAAAAGAGTTACAGTAGAGCATGAGACAACTGTTTAGAATCTTAGTCATTGTACTATTTCAGAATTTAGGGCAAAACTAAAATCCGCAAAACAGGCCTTTCAATGCTTCAAACAGAAGCTTTTAACACATATCACCTCTTAAAGGCAGATGGTACAGGCCCGAGGAACCGTGCACCAAGCTGGAGACAAATGGATGTGCAGCAACACACGGTGAAAGGTCCAAAAGTTTCATAGAAGCAGAAACATCTTGTCTTACTTGGAGCTGTGTGAGCCAGTTTCAGTGGTCCCTTACAGCCTCAGTGAGTCTATGTTTCTGTGATCTAATGCATTAGAAAATGAATTACAATGTTTTAAAAATCAAACCAGACATTTCAATTTCACTATGTAACAGTCCCTTAAAAATCAAGCTCCATCGAGTATTAAAGTGATATGACATTAACCACTTGTTAGATATTACTTGATAAATAAGTTACAGACTCCCACACTCATGCAGTCCATCTCTGTCAATGTCTAAGCAGATGGCCTAAATAACCTGGGAAGCATCATGAAGATACTCTAAGATGACATCAGATGCACCCATTCTCAACATGCACTACCTTTTGGATCATTCATTGACATTTGCACCTTAGAACACAAAACCTGCAGTACTCTAATATATACATCCTCCACTCCTGTTTCTCAAGGTTTGTAGCAACTGCTCGACTGCAAAAGTGTAAGAATTGGTGGAATATACAAGAAAGGATTATTTCCCTGACATGAGATGGCAACTACATCACATCCTTGAGCTATTGGTGGCCAACAGTAAGATTCAGTGGAGTTAGGGCCTAAACATTTTTTCCAAGTAAGTTCCTACAGAAAGAGAAATAAAGAGTTCTACCTGAAAATCGTGTGCTTGAAACACCAACAAGGCAACACAAAGCACTGAGCAATTTAAAAGCCTTTGACCCACTGCATAATACATTTCCTTAACACACAATATGATAAGAGTTCTTCTGGGATGAGGAGTTAAATTCTTACATCTAATTCAAATGCCATCATTTGTAGCAGTGGTTGATAGATCAGATGAAACTGTACAATTCTACAGTCTCTGAAGCATAATTTACTCTACCGTATGAACAACCTCCTACACATTCCTCAATCAAAATTAGCTACTATAGTATTTAGTATCTGAAAGTTAAGGTATGATAGTAGTCTTAAAAATACTAAATGCAATGTATTACGTTAGCATTACCCTTCCCAGAACTTCAAGAAGTGGTGCTGTTTCCAGAATTGATGGTGGCTTCATTTTCTTGCCAAGAAAGACAAAGTTTCCTTCTTCAAGATTTTGAAAACTCTGAAACCATATGAAATAGATGACAAAGGCAATACTTAGTAAATGGGTTTGAGCTTACATCCAACTTAAAAACTATTTTTTTTGAGAAGAATTAGCCAAAGAAATGCTAAACACAAATGAAGTACAACTCACACACACGTCACACAGAACAGTGCTGAGACTCCTACTGTCCCCTGACTTGGCCATTGCCTCTGTTTCTTGCTTTTTTTCTTTTTGTCTCTTCCGCTGCATTTTTTTTTGCCCTTCATATTTTCACAGAGGCACCACCAACTTTGCTGGCTTGCTGAGCTTTGGTCTGGTCTTGTTGCTGATGTGGCTGGATTCAGTCCCTGATGTCCCTCCACAGAGTCCCTCCACAAAGATCACTCTTGTAGCCTCAACACTACCCACACCTCCACATATATGACACACGTTTGCAGAGGTTTAAATGGAAGTTATATCCTGGAATTACCTGTTGCTCATTTTCAGTTCTATGTGTCTTCAAAGGATCAGAATTTAAGCACTGCTGAAGCCTGAGAAATATACAAATATTAAATTCAATGGAAATGCAAAAGGAAAGTGTAATCGATAAATATCACCAATATTTCTAAATGGCACGAAACAGTTCACCTACAAAATATCTCTGATGTATTACCTGTGCCAACAAAAACCCTCAAATATGAAAGAAGAAATCAAAAAGGACCATTTTGGATGTAAAATTTACTATTAGGTTTTAGGTATCTGAAAATAACCCAAAGGTTTTTTTAACCAAGACAATTGGTGGGTTCCCCAGCTTCAGAAGAAAATCAGATGGGACTGCAGGAAAAAGGTTTCTTACAGTTGCAAAAACATGAAACAATGTATCTTTGCAACAGTTAAAACTTGAATTAAAAACACCCCTCAGGTTGTTTACATATGCAGCAAGTGATCTGCAGCATAATAAAAGCCTTGCACAAATCAACTCAGTCAGATTTCATTCAGCTGGAAAACTTTATAAATCACACTAAGAATAAAAGAAGGCAACTGAATATGCTGAGTGTGCAGAAACGTACTGCCTCATCACAGCCTTGTTTTCAAGCTACTGTTTAGAAAGATTTTTACTGTGGTCTGGATAAGTATCAGCAGCTTCTAATTGCTTCCTTCCCCAATACCATGTGCACACATCTTGTCTTACCCTCTGCCCTTTTAACAGTCTAAGAAGAGTAACTGGAAACATACTACAGCTCCTAATTATCTGACTACACAATTGTTTCAAATATGTAACACACTGTACCATACCTGTCTGTGTGAACTGCTGGATTTTCCTTGAAAGGCAATCCTGGGATTGTTTTGACAATCTATCAAGAAAAGACAAACCCTTTTCTGGCAGTAAAATACTGTTTAAGAGCAACATTTTAGAAAAAAAAGATCAAGGTGGTTTTCTTACCTAACCGAATTTTCTTCAACATGCAACAAGAACATCAACCACACAGGAGAATTAGTTCATGTTCACATCTGGGAGTCACTGGGAGCTACTGGGGGCCTCTAGGGGTGAACTGGGGGTTCCTGGGGAGGGATTTGGGACTTCTGGGAGCTACTGGGAGGGACAAGAGGCTACTGAGGGATAAACTGGGAGGATGTGGGAGCCTTTGGAGAGGGGAGTTGGGGCATTTTTAGGCCTTTTGGGTTGTTTTCAGTCCCTGAAGAGTCTTGGGGGGCGTTGAAGACTTTTGGGGTGTTTTGGGGTTCCCTCCTCATCCTGAGCCCCGTCCCCAGCGTGGTGTGCCAGAGCAAATGCTGCGTTCCTTGAACTGGCCCGGTGACCCAAGTACTTCATGGGTGGCATTTCTGTGAGCCATGGTTACAGCATTGATCTCATTCAGATGGGGTTTTCTCTCTTGAGGACAGTTCCCTTTCTCTTTGTGTATGAGCAGGTGGATTAGCACAGATCACCAGGTCACCAACAAGGCTGCCATTCCTGTAGCCTGCCGTGTGCCCTGGCATCTCTGTGTCACATTTCTGGGGAGGATCTTGCCATAAGCTAATGCAGCTGTTTCTTGCTGCCAAACTGGAGTCCTGTCTCTGGTGCCCAGATGTAATACCAGGGGTGCACCGACTGGCTGAAGCTGTCTTCCTCTCCTGATAGCTGATGGTTCAAGGAAGAACTGTAGTCCAGGCTTCATCTTTGTGGTACTTGTGCAGCAGAGACCAGACACCCAAGGACTTGCTCTTGCCCTGCTCTGTTCTCTCGCTGCATCTCTGAGAGCAACTGGCGACAGAGCAGAAACGGGACGTTGAGGGGGGTTCAGTTGCACTGAGTGTAGCAGGAGAGAGCAGTGTCTGTGCAGGGATGGATTTGCACAGGAGCCCTCAGCATTTCTGCTGCCCTCAGGGAGAACTGAGCGAGGGCTGCGAGGCCAGAGGACGGGCTGTGGGTGAGAGCAGAGCCAGGGCAGCCGGGCTGTGCCCCTGCCTGGTGCCCAGCGCCCTGTTGCTGCCCCTTTGTGGCCGTCCCCTGTGAGCCTGCACAGCCCCAGCCCCTGCTGAGAGCAGAGGGATCCCCCTCACACCACTCCGTGTCTCGCCCTTGCTCAAGCTCTCAGCCCCCCACGGCCAGCCAAGGGCACTGAGGGCTCCTTTCCCCGCCCAGCAGCACTGTCTGTGCCTCAGTGTGTCTGTGCTCTCCGTGGGGCACTGAGGGCTCATTTCCCTGCCCAGCAGCACTGTCTGTGCCTCAGTGTGTCTGTGCTCTCCGTGGGGCACTGAGGGCTCCTTTCCCCGCCCAGCAGCACTGTCTGTGCCTCAGTGTGTCTGTGCTCTCCGTGGGGCACTGAGGGCTCCTTTCCCCGCCCAGCAGCACTGTCTGTGCCTCAGTGTGTCTGTGCTCTCCGTGGGGCACTGAGGGCTCATTTCCCCGCCCAGCAGCACTGTCTGTGCCTCAGTGTGTCTGTGCTCTCCGTGGGGCACTGAGGGCTCATTTCCCCGCCCAGCAGCACTGTCTGTGCCTCAGTGTGTCTGTGCTCTCCGTGGGGCACTGAGGGCTCATTTCCCCGCCCAGCAGCACTGTCTGTGCCTCAGTGTGTCTGTGCTCTCCGTGGGGCACTGAGGGCTCATTTCCCCGCCCAGCAGCACTGTCTGTGCCTCAGTGTGTCTGTGCTCTCCGTGGGGCACTGAGGGCTCATTTCCCCGCCCAGCAGCACTGTCTGTGCCTCAGTGTGTCTGTGCTCTCCGTGGGGCACTGAGGGCTCATTTCCCCGCCCAGCAGCACTGTCTGTGCCTCAGTGTGTCTGTGCTCTCTGTGGGGCACTCACACACACGGATCCCGGCCAGAGCTGCTGTGGCCTGAGCCAGAGGCTCCCTCAGCGCCCAGCCCCGGGCAGCCAATGGCAGCGCAGCAGGCGGGCTCAGCCCTGATTGACGTGTGAGCGGCGGCCAATCAGAGGCGGCGGCGCCTCAGGGCGGGCTCTGGCCCTTCCCGCCCTGTGCTGCAAAGCCCCTGAGCCACAGGCAGAGGCAGCATCTGCCCAGCTCCTGCTTGTGCCCTCCGAGGGGAGGCCTTGGCAGCTCAAAAGGAAGGGGTTTGCTCCACAAGGTGTGTTAGAAAGCCAAAACGAGGCCTTGGATGCTAAAAACTGAGCTGGAGACCCAAGAATGAGGGATTGAAAGCTGAAAAGGAACAGGTTAAAGCTAAAAAGAACAACTTGGGCCACAAAGTGAGACTTTGGAATCAGAAACTGGAGGATTGTGCTCCAAGCAATAAGGTTGAAAAAGGCAAAAAAGAGGCTTTGGAAGCTCAACATGAGCATCTGGGCCACAAAACGAGCCTTTTGAGGTTAAAATTGAGTGTTTGGAAGCTAAGAAATGAGGGTTTGAGCACAAAAATGAGACTTTTTGAAAAGAAAGGTGCTGGTTTGGACCTAGAAGAGGATGATTTGAAATCTAAACCCAAGGTTTGGAATCTGACAATCGGGCTTTGGGAATTAGAGTTTGGGTCACCAAGTGAGGTTTGAAAGATTTGCATGGTGGCCTAGGCCTCAAAATAAGGCATTGGAGGCTAAAAAGGAGGGTTTGGGACCCCAGAGGAGGGTTTGGAAGCAAAGCCTTTTGCTTTGGATGGTGAAAATAAGGAATTGTTCCCAAAAGTACCACTTTGGAAGCTAAAAATGCAGTTTTGGATGCCAACCAGGAGGTCTTGGCTCCAGAGCGAGGACTGAGCCAGCCACGTTCTACCTTCCCAGCCCTTTAGGTGTGGGAGCTGCCCTCAGTCGTGTGCAGTTCGTCTGCTCAGCCCAGATGAACAAATGCAGGGCGCAGGCCAGAGAGATGGGGTGGGCACTGAGGCACACAAGGAAGAACCCAGCCGCAGCTTTTCTACCTCTGTCATACAACCATGGAATTGTTATGGTTGGAAAAGGCCTCTCAGATGACCGAGTCCAAGCCCTCACCTCACACTGCCAGGCCCATCGCTGAACCACATCCCTCAGCGCTTCATCTACGCGACTTGTGAATATCTCCAGGGGTGGGGACTGCACCAGCTCCCTGGGCAGCCCATCCCAGTGCTTCACAACCCTGTGAGTGACAAACTTCTTCTGATGTCCAATCTGAACCTGCCCCGGCGCAGCTTAAACCCATTTCCTCGTGTTCTGTTACTCAGTACAGGAGAGAAGAGCTCGACCCCCACCTCACTACAACCCCCTTCAGGCAGCTGTAGAGAGTGATCCTGTCTCCTCTCAGCCTCCTCTGGGCTCAACATCCCCAGCTCCCTGAGCCTCTCCTCATCAGACCTGTTCTCGTGACCCTTCCCCAGCTTCGCTGGGACTCTCACACCCAGCTGAAGCCACGGTGCAGTTGATGGCAGCAACAGGTTCCCCAGGTGCTGGTGGGCTGCTGGGGATGGACACAGCGTCTGCCAAAGCTCGTGCAGATGTTGAGGCTGCGAATGGTGCAGCAGGAGATGAGAGAAGCGACTGTGCAGAGGGATTTCTGAGCTTCCCCAGCCAGCCCTCGGCACAACCAGCTCTGAGCCAGAGGCGTCCCTGTGGGGGCAGAGAGGTGCAGAGAGGTGCAGCCGTCGGCTGCTCCCAGGAGTCAGAGGCAGCCTGAGATGGAACCTTCCCTGACGGATTCACGGTGGCGTCTTCCCCAACAGCCCCCTTTCTTAAGCCATTTTTACACTCTCTTTCCCTTCAAAGTGGGGCTGGAGTGACTCTGGTCACAGAGACCTTCATCTGGATTGCTGTGTAATGCTCTCACTTTGCTTTTAAAGGTGTGGGGTAAGGAGAATGCAGAGCACATGCTCAGTGAGGGCTGGTGGTACCTTGGAGCTGTGTGGGCTTTGGGATGGAGCTGTGTTTCGGTGTTATAATCAGAGTCTAATGAGCAAAGTTCACCCAAAACTCAGCGTTTTTTCAGACAATGAAAGGCTGTTGGCCCAGGTGTCAAATGATTGCAGATGTTACAGAAGCCTCAGAGCACAGAAGCGTCATTCAGCCAGAAATCTGCAAGAACACATTTGTAGTGTTTGGTATCTGAAATATTGGCCTTAGGAACTTGTCCCTTGTGGCAGTACAAGCTTCAGGACATTGCTGATCTTGGAGAGTCACAAGAAGCCATCACTGCAGCACATCTCACTCCTGTTGTTATCTGGCAAGAAAAGAACTTATCTTGGGCCAATCAGAGTGAGGGAAATGAATCAGAAACTGCTCAAGTCTGTCCTGTGGTTTGGCCAAACAAAGGTGAAAAACACACTGTGAGGAAGACTCAGATCTTCATCCTCAATGGCCCCTGAGGCCATGCTAAAGAGGTTTGAGGGAGCTGTGGCCTGGGCAGACTGAGGCAGGACAATGAGGGGAACTCATGCAGAAGTGCAATGAATATGCAGATCTAGTCTGGGACATGTGGAAAGTTTTGCTCTAAGCAGGGCACACACTTGGTGGAGCCATCCCCTGTGTGCCCAGCGCTGCCAGAAAGAATCCCTACTTGACAGTCACATTGGCTGCTGAGTCCTTGTTGGCACTTTCCTGGCATCACAAACATACAGCTTGTGAGTTCCACAGTACCCTGCAGCTCCCTCCTTCTGCAAGAGCTCACAGGACTTGCCCACGCAGTCTCTGCTCTGTCCCAGCCTCTGTGCTGGTGTCCCAGGGAGCCACTGTGAAGCAGATTTCTTGCTCCCCAGCTGCCTCCTCCCTGCAGCCCTGCTCAGTGACAGACTTTTCCTGACAGTGTGAACAGTGCTGTGCCTTTAGTAGAAGTTGAAGTTCTAAATTATTGCCAGGAATTATTCCAGAGGCCATCCCAGGGGAGGGGCAGCGCTGTGACCGTCACCAAGGGAGAGGGAGAAAGTTGTGCGCTGCTGATGTCACACAGGGACTTTTCCAGACCCCACCCGGCGTTTGTGACCTCACCTGACCAGAGTCTATAAAGCCTCCCAGCGGGACAGCCAGAGCCAGTTGGGCTGAGCTGCCCTCGGGACAACTCGGCTCCTTCTTTGGCTACTTGCCTTCCTGCTTGCTTCTACCTATTTCTCATTTGCTGCCCACTTCTCCTCAATTTCCATCCTCTTCCAAAGGTAAGGATGCCCTAAACTCTCAGGACAGGGAAGAGAATGTAGACAGGGATGACAGGAGAGGCTGCTCTGCACCTCCCAGTCCATTTCCATGCTGAGCCCTTCTACCTCCAGAGCCTGGCCAAGGCTATGGGTAGTGTTGCTGTCTGGTGATTCTTCGGTTGACCTCAAGATGAGGCTTTGGAAGCTAAAAGGAATGCTTTGGACCCAATCATGAGGGTTAAGAGCACAGAGCTGGTAGAGCAGAGCTGTGAATGGAAGGAGCAGCCGGAAACCTGCTCCTAGTTATAGCTCAAGCTATTCCTGTTCCCTTGCCTGGGACTACAGCTTGGCTGCACCTTGTGGTTTTGGTGCGGTGCTTTAGCCCTGGCTGGGTGCCAGGTGCCCACCAAGTCGCTCTATCCCTCCCCCTCCTCAGCTGGACAGGGGAGAGAGAAATAAAACAAGAGGTTTGTGAGGCAAGGTAAGGACAGGGAGATCCCTCAGCAATTAGTGTCTGGGGCAAAACAGACTCAGCGTGGGGAGAAAAGGTTTGATTTATTAATGAACCATTCAAAGTGATCAGGGAGAGGAGATCTCCTCCTCTGGAGGTCTTCAAAAGCCACCTGGACATGTTCATAGAATCATAGAATCACAGAATGGTGGGGGCTGGAAGGGACCTTTAGAGACCATCCTGTGCAACCCCACTGCTTTGACAGCCAGTGTGTGTCTGTGGGAAATGTTCCACCACCAGTGTGTGAGTGTGTGTGCAAAGGTTTTATCCTTGACCCTTTGATGATTCCAGAGGTCATCCCAGGGGAGGGGCAGCGCTGTGGCCGTCACCAAGGGAGACAGAGAACATTGGGTGCTGCTGATGTCACACAGGGGCTGTTCCAGACCCCACCCGGCATTTGTGACCTCACCTGGCCAGGGACTATAAAGCCTCCCAGCAGGACAGCCAGAGCCAGTTGGGCTGAGCTGTCCTCGAGAGGACTCAGCTCCTTCTTTGGCTACTTGCCTTCTTGCTTGCTTACAGCCATTTCTCGTTTGCTGACCACTTCTCCTCAACTTCCATCCTCTTCCAAAGGTAAGGATGACCCAAACTCTCAGGACAGGGAAGAGGATGTAGACAGGGATGACAGGAGAGGCTGCTCTGCACCTCACAGTCCATTTCGATGCTGGACTCTTCCACCTCCAGAGCCTGGCCAAGGCTATGGGTAGTGTTGCTGTCTGGTGATTCTTCTGTGGGCCTCAAGATGAGGCTTTGGAAGCTAAAAGCAATGCTTTGGGCCAAAACATGAGGGTTGAGAGCACAGAGCAATAGCTCAAGCTATTGCTGTTCCCTTCCCTGGGACGACTTGACCATGCTGTCTGTTTCTCCTGCTAGATGCTGCTGTGGCTCTGTGCAATGGCTCTTTGCTTGGCCAGCGTGATCCCCTACGCCGTGCCTGGAGCGCTGGCACTGCTGGGCTGCTGGTGGCTCTACTCCCACAGCAAAGAGCAGCCCAGAGCTGGTGCTGAAGCGGCAGCAGCTGCTGAGGAAGCGCAGCAGAGAGGAGGGACAGAGGAGGAATCATCGCCCCAAAGGGAAGCCTGTGTCCCTCAGGAACTGCCTTTGTCAGCAGCAGAGGAACCCCCAGAGCCCGACCTTCGGGATGTGTCAGCACCAAGAGCTGAGCCCAGCACTGCTGAGGGTGACACGGCCGGAGCAGAGACAGGAGGATGTGCAGAGGAGAGCGGCGTCCCTGCTGCTGTTTCTGTCCCCGTGCAGAGCACAGTGTCCCGGCAGCGCTGCAGCCAGCCCCGCACAGGGCTCAGGCTCAGGCGCCGGCGCAGAGCAGCGCCAGCAGCGCGTGTGGGAGCCGGGCAGGAGCCGAGCAGTGCCCAGAGCGCTCCCGGGGAAGCGGCCACAGGCGCTGAGGAAGCGCAGGAGGAACGAGGGCTAGAGGAGGAATCCCGGCCCGAAGCAGCAGCCGCCGTCCCCGCTGGCTGTTGTGCCCTCCCGCTCCCTGAGAGCGCAGTGTCCCAGGCAGGGCTGAGGCTGAGCTGCCAACCCAGCCCCGCGGCCGGCAGCAGCGCCGGCAGCGCCAGCAGCGTGTGCGGGACCCCGCCGGAGCCGAGCCGTGCCCAGAGCGCCGCTGCGCTGCCGCCATCCCCGCAGGCACAGCCCCGGGCTGCGAGCGGGGCCGTTGCCGGCTGTGGCACACGCAGTCCCTTCCCCGCCGCTCAGCACACGGCTGCCAGGAGGTTTGCTGGCGGCTGGATGCCGGCGGGCAGCGAAGTGGAGCCCGCGCCAGGTAAGGGCTGCTCGGCCCCGTTGGGCTCTTTGGCTCTTGGCTTCCAGATCCTAGATGGTGTGTGCTGGGGAAGGGCTGACGCTGTGTGAAGGGCTGCTGCTCAACTCGGGCCTCCTGTGCTGGCATTCCCAGAGCTGGGCTGGGTGGTCCCCAGGCATCAAGGGAAGCTTTCAGTGGGCTCTGTGTGATGGGACTTGACCCTTTCTGACATCCTGGGGAACCTGAGGCAGGAGCATCCCAACAGAATGCGGAGCAAGTGCTCAGTGGCATCTCTCTGCCAAAGGATCTCTTCTCCTGGGCTGGTGTGTGGGAGCTGCGTTGTGTGGGCTGTCTGAATGCTGACATGGTGCCTTTCTGGCAGGTTTCAGTGTGACTCACATGGACTTGGAGGACACAGACGGTCTCGAGGGGCAGACAGTGAGTCGCCAGAACCGGCGCCGAAAGAAAAAGTCCAATGTCCTTGTGTGGGAAATAGAGGTGCCCAAGGTAAGCAGCCACTGTCCTGCTCGTGCCTCCTGCCCTGCCCTACACAGCCATCTCCTCCTTCTTCCATCTCAGGCCAACCCAGGAAGATTCAGAACCAGCCAACGAGGGTTTCAGCGTTTAGCTGTTAGGGCTACACCCTGGGATGGTTGCTGGAGTCCTTTTTCTCCATCACTTTCCAGCCTGATCTGTCAGGGTGATGCTCTGAAAGCCTTCAGCAGGCTTTGAGTTCACAGTCCTTGAGAGCAGGGGATGAGTTGTGGTGCTTTCCCCTGTGCAGGAGGGTCATGTTCCAGCTGCCTGTCCAAACCCACCCTGCAAATGAGCTGCAGGAACCAGGAAGATGGGCAAAAGAAGCCCCGGGGCACAGTGGGGTTTGATCTACATTTCCCTCCTTGACTCTTGCTTTCTTGTCTTTCCTCAAGGATACAGTCAGACACATGATTGGCAAACAAGGGCAGTTTATTAACAGCTTGAGGAGAGAGTCTGGGGCCACAATTTCTCTCTCAGCGCTCCCTGACGTTGATGATTACGAAGTCTGTCAAATCAAAGGTAAGAGGAATGCCTCTTTGTGCAGGGTCTAGGATGTGGCTTGGGGGCCTTGAATTAGATTAGAAATGGATTCAGTGGCTTGGCAAGGCCACAGCTTTTAGCCAAGTGTTCTGCTCAGGGCTGTTCCAGCTGAGGGATGTGGCAAGTGGCCTGGACCTGGGCACGTGCAGCCGCTGTTGTAGGGCTGGGAATGCATTTGAGCAGCTTTGGCTGCTGGAGCTGAACCAGCCCCTTTTGCAAGATCCCTTTGGGCTTGAAGCAGCAGATAGGGGATGCTTGTCAGCACCTTGACTGGGAAGGATGTTGGAGCAATTGGGGCTGAGAAGTATCTGCCAGCCAATTGGATCCCTGCTGCAGGCCAAAGCCGTTCCAAGTGGGGTCTGGAGCTCTGAGCTGCTCACGGTGGTTGGATATCAGGGTCGGTGGCCAATCTTTTCCAACTGAACTGGTTGATGCAGCACAGGAGGCTTCTGGCAGCTGGGTTTCCATGGCAGGGCTGGAGGTGTCCTCAGCCTACCTGTGCTGCTGACCTTGGGTGGGATTTTTGTCTTCCAGGCCTCTCCCATCAAGTGGACAGAGCGCTGAGCCTGATTGGCGGGAGGTTCCAGCACCTTTGTCTAGACAACAAACACTGTGCTCGTTTCTGCTGGCAAAAGGTTATGTTCTAGAAGGATGTGGGAAGGGGTGTAGCATGGGCAGCTGCCCCAGGCTGGCCAGCAGGTGTTGGATCCCATCCTGACATTGTGCCCAGCACATGTGTGCAGTTGTGTTGGGTCCCGGCTGATGAGCAACGGCGTCACTCACCATCCCCTGTGTACATCCCCTGGTGCATTGTTAGAACTGTTTCTCCTTCCCTTGTTCCTTGTTGTTGTTCTATTAAACCGTTCTGATTGCAACCTCTGGGAGCTTTTGATGTTTCCCTTGTGTCTGGTTCCAGCAGTGAGCCAGCACCCTCCTGGCTCTTTGTCCCCAGCTGATCAAAACCAAAACATCTACCCTGTCCCTCCCCCTGCTCCAGTGACACCTCCTTCTGTCCTTAGGGCTTCAAAGTCCCAGCTGCCTCGATCCCTCTCTGCAGAGAAAAGCAAGAGGGCAATGAAAAGCAATGGGCCCAGGGGCTGAAAAGCTGCCCAAAGGGAAAGGCCCTGGGGGGGTTATTTGACGGCCCTCTCAGTAAGAGCCAGCAGTATGCCCAGGTGGCCAAGAGGCAAATGGCTTCCTGGCTTGGACCAGCCATCGTGGTCAGCAGCACCAGGGCAGGAAGGCTGCACCTCCAATACTGTGCCCAGTTCTGGGCCCCTCACTACAAGAAGGACATCGGGGTGCTGGAGTGTTTCCAGAGATGGGCAACAAAGCTGGTGAAGGGTCTGGACAACAAGTCTGATGGGGACAGACTGATAGAGATTGGGATGTTCAGCCTAGAGAAGAGGAGGCTGAGAGGAGACATGAGCACTCTGTACAACTGCCTGAAGGGGAGCTGTAGTGAGGTAGGAGTTGGTCTCTTCTCTCTAGGAATAAATGACAGGCCATGAGGAAATAGGTGCAAAATTCTTCCAGGGTAAGTTTAGATTGGCCATTAAGGAAGAACTTTTTTCCCTGAGAGGGTTATTAAGCATTGGAACGGGCTGCCCAGGGAGCTGGTGGAGTCCCATCACTGGAGACGTTCAAAAGACACACAGAGGAGGTGCTGAGGGACAGGGGGTAGTTTAGTGATGAGCCTGGCAGTGTGAGGTGAGGGGTGTGACTCAATGATCTTCAAGGTCTTTTCTAAGCACAGCAATTCTCTGATTCTCTGATTCTAAATGAAAGCACATCACAACCTGTGCAAACATACCTGTTACACACAGAGGTAGAACACAGCACCAAGCTCAGCTTGTAGACCTGAAACCTACATGACCTCCAAACCATCACAGGTCACCTGTCCAGGTGCTACAGGCAATGTCCTGGCATGTTCCTAGGAAATACAGAGCATCACTAGGCACAGACACCAAGGGTCACATCAGAGCCATGCAAGTGATGGCAGCACACAGTTTGTACTGCACTGAATCACACACACTGTGTTTACCACATGTACAAGGTTTTACTGGAAGATAGATTAAGTCAATGTTTGGAAGGTTAATACAAGGCTGCAGTGTTCAGAACTAGCTGCAGTGTTCAGAACTAACTGCAGTGTGTACAAAAACAGTGGGAGACTGTGTCTTTACTTACAGCTTTTGATGTACCATTCACTGGCTCACATGGACCTCTAGAAGAAGAAACAAAAGTCCTCTCCCTTTCAGGCAGCATTTCCATACCAGGAGAGGGGCTCCTGACCAGGGACTGCTGGAAAGCACTGCCACAGCTGCTGGAGTCATGTGCCCAAAGTTTACAGGCAGAGACACGTCAATTCAGGGGTTTTTGCTTGCAGATGGCTACCAGAATGCTGTTGGTCTGAGACACACTCTGACTCCTCAGTCTATTGGTTGAGAACAAACATTAGAAAGACAGAGCAGAACCACAAGCCAAGGACATGTACTAATTGTGGGGGAGAGACACCTCTTTAAGGGGGCTGGAAAACATGACCATGCCAACAATGCTCGTGTGGCTGAGACAGAACTGGACTGTACAAATACATCCATGGCAGCAACACTCCTGGAGCCAGGAGTGCAGTGGAATAGCTGTCACTGTAACCAAGACACCTGATTCTCTCCCCTCCATAAAGCTCAGGGATACAGAATTCAACCTGGAGCATAGAGTCAGCTTAGGAGAAAAACAGACTTGGAAAGAGAACTCATTGCACTTGCTGATGTGATCAACTGCTTGCAGAGCTTCACCTTGGGGAAGGATTAACTATCCCTTCATCCCACTCCACACCACAGGCAATGCCCTGCAGGGTATTGCTCTTTTTCTCCAGCCTGGAATGGACATTGTCTTTAGGAAAAGAAGAGCAGTTGCTTACAAATGAAGTTGTTGTTGGCATGTTTTTGCTCTTTAGCACTTGGACACAAAACCCCCAGTTGGAGGTTTCAGAATGCAAGAAATAGTCAAACACGGAGAATCAGACTCTTCTGAGATGGGAACAAATCAGGTGTTTACGCTACACTGGGTGTTTGTCTTTGCTCTAAAAGCAGAAACAGCAAACACAGAGAATAAGGAACCTCTCAGCGTAGAGGAAACAGCATCTGCAACTTGGGGCTCAGAAAAAACAACCCCAAGAGCCAAGCCCAAGACAACCATCTTAAAAGTTGCCATTGTTGCAGTTGGAACCCCATGTCCCAGCAGGCCTAAATGCAAGTCTGCTTTGGGACAGGTACATTAACATCTGCCCCATGCCGACACAAATGCACAGCAGCTTTGACAGGAAAGATACAGCCTGAAAGCCCTGTAAGCTCATAGAACAGGTGACCACCCTGAAACCTCCACAAGGAGCACAGTGCTGTATCCATTTGAGCCCTAACATAATGCAGCCCACTAGCAGAAGCAAACTCAAACAGGCTGTGCAAGCATCCCCAGAAGTCCATCCTATGAATACATCAGGCACTTTTGGCTTGGTAGATTCTTACCTGCTTAACTGTGAGAACTCACCTCTCCTCTATTGAGCCAAAGAAAGAGCCAGGATGGCTGCTACAGTGAGTAGAAGCTGCTGATTTGTAGCTGGCGCAGCACCTGTGGGGAGAAGGGAGATGGAGTGAAAGCCCTGCCAGAGTGAGCAGCACCACACACTGCTGCTGTCAGACTGAGATGCTGGGGCGGCTGCGGGGGCTCTGGCAGCTGGGGCACCCGGGGCCTGTGCCCGGGGCCTTGTCTCCATCTCCTGCCCCTCCCCAGCTCTCGGGTCACCAAGGGGCTGCCCCAGCCAGGCCCAGCTCCAGCCTGGAGCTCCCATCACCAGCCCCGGGTGGGCAGCAGGCAGGAGACACCCCCAGAGCTGCCCAAGGGCCTGGCTGGCCCCAGCCCTCACCTCAGCCAGGCCACAGCTGCAGCACAGCCTGTGCCTCACAGCACCGACACGGCTGTGGGCAGCTGAGGGGGCAGCGACAGCTCCCAGAGCGCCCAGCAATGAACAGGGACGGCTGGCAGCCCCTGCCCAGGGCTACAGCTCCCACATGGCCAGGAGCCAACATGGCTGGCCGGTAGCCAGTGCCCCAGGCCTACAGCTCCCACGTGCCCCGGGGCCTCCTTCCTGCTGCCTGACCCTGCAGGGACACCAGCCCCTGGCCAGGCCCCCCTGACCCTGCAGCCCCATGGCCGCCTCCCCAGGGCTGCACAGGCCCAGCCCCAGGAGGAGACAAAGGAGGAGGAGGAGGAAAATACGGGGGAGGAGCAGGGCAGAGGGACAGAGCAGGAAAGGGATGGAGCTGAAGGAGACAGGGAGTGCAGGAGGAAAAAGAGCAACAAGCAGCAGCAGAGAGGGACAGAGAGAGGATTGGAAGGGCAGAAAGGAGAACATGGGATACACAGACACAGGCAGGGAGTGGGACAGGGGGACAGAGAGACAGAAAAGGCAGCAGGAGAGTGGAGTGACAGAGAAATGGGACAGGGATTAGCACAGAAGGGAAAAAGGAAAGGAGAGAGAAGGCAGGGACAGAAGGCAGGGTGCAGAGAAGAGAAGGGAAAGCATCTGGAGAGAGCGAGGAACAGAGGGCTGTGGATCAGCAGAAGGAGGCGCAGGAGGGTGGAACAGCGATGGGCTGAGAGAGTCAGAGGAAGAGCTAAAAGGGGGTGAGGAGCAGGATGGAGGCCTGGAGAGAAGAGAGAAGCTCCAGCCAGCTGTGCAAGAGAGACGGGCAGGAAAGTGGGGACAGGCTGTGGGGGAGAGAGAGGGAAAATAACGCCAGGAAACACAACATGGTGATAGAAAAAGGCAAAGGACAGGGAGCAGGAGAGGAGAAAGGAAAAATAGCAACAGGGTGTAGGACAGACAGGGAGGGGTCAGAAAATACAGACAAGGAGTCCTACAGAGGAAGAGAAAGAAAAAACAGTGATGGGCTGAAGACAGAGAGGGAGGAAGTAACAGATGAGAGCAGGGAGCCAGACGAGCTCATGGAGAGAGACCAAAGCTAGCAATTATGGACAGTGCCCTCATTCCCTGAGCACTGCCCAGGAACTGCATTAGCAGGAGCCTCCAGAAGTGTGGTGCCTGCAGCAGGCCTGTCCTGGGCCCAGCCCTGCCCTGAGAGTGCTGCCGACCAGCACCTTGTCCAGTGGCCAGCCCTGGGGAAGGGAAATCACCCAGCTGTTTCTTTGGGCTTTTTGTGATGGTTTTGCTTTTAAAAAGCAACTGTTTCAGCTGTAAATACCACCTGCAAGGAAAAGGGAAGCAGGCTTCCCAGGTGGGACACCTTTAATGCCTGAACCAGGTACCAGACTTGAGAGCTTTCCCATTCACAGGCCCCAGATCCCTGTCCTCTGTTGCTATTTCATACCAGCAGGTGTGGGCTTAGACGAGGAGTTGAGTGATGAATGGGGAGAGAATGGCAAGCCAAGGGCTGAAAGTGTTTAATAGTGCCAGGAGCCACTTGTGTGTTGTGCAGACGCCTTTGAGCAGGAGCCCTTTGCAATCAGCCTGGGAAAGGCCGAGGGAGTGAGCCTTATGGGGGCCAGTCAGTTGTGTTTGGGCTGTAAATGGTGGGACCAAGCAGCCAAAGCAGCTGAAAGCATTTCCAGCCAGGCCACAGTGCCCACAGTGTGATCATGGCTTCGTCTCTCCGTAAGGGATGGGAGCTGTGTTGTTTCCTTTCCCAGGGGCACGCTGTGTGCAGCGATGCCCCGAGCAGCCGGCGCTGACAGAAAGGAACGACGCTGCCGATGCTGCCCTGGGCTCGGGCACTTCAGTCCCGGTGCCGGTGCCAAAGCCGTTCCCCAGCTGCACACAGCCCCGCTCACTGCTGCTGCCCACGCTCCTGCCTGCGGCTACAGGCAGCCGCCCTGCCCTTCAGTGCTCCCCAGGAACGGCAGCGCCAGGCAGCTCAGAAACCCCACCCTGCCTGCCAAAGGCTGACAGCAGCTTCATGCTGGGCAATCTTTCCTCTTCTCAGGCCTCAGTGCTGCTCCCTCCCAGGAGAGACTCGGGGCTTCAGGCTCAGCCCCACAGCAGGAGAGTGCCAGGGCTGCAAAGCTGCACAGCAGAACAGGGAATCAGGCTCTGCCTTTGCTTTCCAGGCTGTCTCCTCAACACAGCCCTTGAGACAGATGCTGTGCCTCAAGCACATGTCACACCCAGCCACTTTAGCAGTACTGTGCCTGTTTCTTCTCCAGCAAGTGGAGGACAGGAGGGAAAACAGAATATGTCAGAGCAAGCTCCTAGAGACATCCTGTGAAGACTGAGAACTAAATGTTCTTTCAAGCTGGGGCAAGTACTTTTAATTGTAACACAAGAAGGAGCCGTGTTTGCCCTGTGAAACAATGCTGGGGAAAAGTGTTGATGTGACAGAACAAAATACAATGACATAGAACATAAACAGAAAATAAAACGTAACAAGATGCTTCTCTGATGGCAGCAGGTCCCACACTGATGGGGAGCTGCAGGTCAGGCTGTGGGCCTCTTCTCTTCTCTCTTCTCTTCTCTTCTCTTCTCTTCTCTTCTCTTCTCTTCTCTTCTCTTCTCTTCTCTTCTCTTCTCTTCTCTTCTCTTCTCTCTCCTCTCCTCTCCTCTCCTCTCCTCTCCATTCCCATGTTCTCATCTCCTCTTCTCCCCTCCCCTGATCCTCTCCTCTCATCCCGTTTTATCCCATCTCCTCCCCCAATTCCAATCCTCTCCTCTCCCCTCCCCTAATCCTCCACCTCTACTTCAGTCCCCTTCTCCCCTCTCCTCCCTGTATCCCCTCTTCTCCCCTACCCTCCCCTCACCTAATCTTCCTCCTCTACTTCACTCCCCTTGCCTCCTCTCCTTCTCCTCCCCTTATCCCCTTCCCTTCCCTTCTCCCTGTCCTGTCCTCTTCTTCCCTTTCTCTCCCATCTCCTTTCCCAACCCCGATCCTCTCCTCTCCTCTCCTCTCCTCTCCTCTCCTCTCCTCTCCTCTCCTCTCCTCTCCTCTCCTCTCCTCTCCTCTCCTCTCCCTTCCTCTCCTCTCCCCTCACCTAATCTTCCTACTCTACTTCACTCCCCTTGTCTCCTTTCCTTCTCTTCCCCTTATCCCCTTCCCTTCCCTTCCCCCTGTCCTGTCCTCTTCTTCCCTTTCTCTCCCATCTCCTATCCCAATACCCATCCTCTCCTCTCCTTTCTTCTCTTTTCTACACCTCTCCTCTCCCCTCCCCTAATTCCCCTCCTCTCCTTCCCCAATTCCCATCTTCTCCTCTCCTCTTCTGCACTCCCCTGATCCTCATTTCTCCTCCCCTTTTATCCCACCTCCTCCCCCAATCCCCATCCTCTCCTCTCCTCTCCTCTCTCCTGACTTCTGTCTTTTTTCTTCTTCTCTCTTCCCTCCTCTCTTCTTTCTCTCTCTTCTCTCTTCCCTCTTCTGTCTTCTCTCTTCCCTCTTCTTTCTTCTCTCTTCCCTCTTCCCTCCTGCCCACAGCCCCTTGCAGTGCCAGGGACAGCTCACCCTCTCCCCGCCAAGCCCAGCACACAGGGTGACACCCACTGAGTGCCTGTGCCGTGGAGCCTTTGCCGCCCAGCTGCTGACAGGGGCCTCCTTTGGCTTCCTGCTGCGGGACAGGGCGCGCGCCTGGCGCTTGGCCAGCGCCCAGCTCGTGTACTTGCACCTGCCAGAGCCGCATTTGCAGCTGAAGGATTTGCCTTTGACGGCCCAGAAATCCTCCTTGTAGTCGAAGCTGCGGGAGAGAGGCGGAGCCGGGCTCAGTGCAGAGCAGCAGCACGGGGCAGCCAAAGGGATGGGGCAGCCAGAGCTGCAGGATGGGGGGGCGGCAGCCCGCGGCGCCGCCACCGTTTGGGGCTTGGCAAAGCTTCAGGGGATGGCGAGTGCTGGCGGGGGCACGGCCCCGGGAACACAGCGCTGGAGCCCAGCAGCTCGCAGCAGCCCAGCGCTCGTCCCTCTGCTCTCCATCCTCCCTGCGGCCCAGGGCCGGCACCTACCCAAGCTGCTCTCCAGCTCTGATGTCCCTCGCGCTGAAGAAGACCAGCCTGGGGAAGCGCACGTCCTGATGGGATGTGAAGACCCTGGCAGCGAAGACGTTGGGCTCGCAGTGATGGTTGATGAAGCGGCCGATGTTGCCATAGAAACGCGCATCGATGCAGTACACGTCTCCTTCCTGAAGTGAAACCGTTGCTTCTAAGCTTTACGTGGCACTTCCCAAAGTGACATTTCTGCTGTGAGACAGCCCGCACAGGGCAGCACAGGTCAGCTCCCAGCACAACAGGCCTCGGCTCCCAGTGGCCAGGCTGAGCAGTGGCCGGTGGATCGTGCCTGCCCACGGCGAGGTGGAGCTCAGGGTCCACTTCAGCTCCGCGCTGCCAGGACAATTCGAGCAGACGCTGCATTTTGAGACCCAGGGGACAAAGGGCTTGCACCAGCTGCAGTGCAGGGGCACCTGCCTGTACCCCACCGTCAGCCAAGATCCACGGAAAGGCTGTCCCGTGGGAGCCCCCCACGCTGCTCCCCCGGAGCTCAGAGCCTGCTGCCTGGGGCAGCTCGTGCTGCTTGAGCGCCCGACGCCTCTTCCCAGGCTTGGGGCTGGCAACCGGGGCTGCTGCTGTGACGACCGAGCAGGGCTGTGGCTTTGTGAGCAGGAGTTCTGCTTGGAGCATCTCACAGCTCCTCCTCTGCTTTCTCTGCCCAGGGCAGTGTTTCCTCGTTGCAGCAGGAGCAAGGCAGATGATGCCATCATCTCCAAGCAGTTTGTCATGAACACGGGCATCTTCCACTTTGGTGTGCAGCTGTGTGGGACGTCGAAGGATCGGTACGTGCTCCCGGCTCTGGGCGAGCATCCTGATGGCCCCTGTGAGCAGTGAGATGTTGGGAGGGGATCTGCAGGGCCTTTTGCTTTCAGGGACACACCTGGGGATGTGCTGTCCCCGAGGCACAATTGAGGGCAAGCCCAGGGAGAGACCTGAGAGATACTCGGGGTGAAGGGCCAGGGGTGTGTGAACTTGAGCAGATGACAGGCACGGGAGACTTGGAGGAGCTGGGGAAGGATGGAGCTGATCTCCCTGCCTGGTGGGGCCTCGGTGGCCGGAGCCAGGTGGCTGCTTCCAGCCTGGAGGTGACTTGGAGCACCTCGTGCCTCCCATCCACATCTCAGCCTCACCACCTATGACTTGAACTCTGTGGTGCTTCTGCCAAGTGCTTTGAGCTCTGCAGGTAGACTAAAGGAGCAGTTACTCTGCTGATGGCTTGGTAAACCAACCCTTCATCTGTTATCTTCATAGGACTTTGATGTCACCTGCCAGTATGGGCAGGGGGGTAAGGTGCAGAGGAATGAAAACAGGGATTACATGTCCCTGTTCCTCTCTGTTGGATAAAGTCTGCCTAAAGCAGTTGCCTTTGGAGCTGCTGATGGATTTCCATTCCCAGTGTTGGTTGGGTGGGTTTTTTTAACATTAGCACTTTAGGTCTATTCTTGGGGGGAGCTCTGGAGAGTTGCTGCTGTTGTGAGATCCCAAGGGAATGAAACCAACCCAGCAAAAAACCCTACAGCAGATCTTTAGCCAGGCTGAGGAATGGTCTTGGGGTTCTGTTTGCTTTTTTTTCCCCTTTAGCTCCAAAATCTGTTCCACGGCTGAAGGAAGGCTGAGAAGGGACAAGGTACAAGTTGGGCTGCTTGTTAGACTGTGGCTTCCAGCGCAGCCTCCCGCTGCCAGGCCGTGGTACCTTCCTCAGCCAGGGATGAAGGCAGCGGTGTCCTCTGCAGCCATTCCCTTGTTTGTGGCAGGTACGAGGCCCTGACCCATCCTGGCAACCACCAGCAGCTCTCCGTCCTCAATGCCACCCCACTGGAAGCTGAGCTGAGCTTCTCCTTTGAGCACGATCCACCTGGGGTCACCTTCCCCTTGGGCCCTCCCAGCATGATGCTGAAACCCAAGGAGAGGGAGGTAGGGCTGGGTGGGGAGAAGTACCCAGGAACCGTTCCTCCTGCTCACTGGATGCTCTCGTGTCTCTGTTTGTGCAGGGACAAGGCCAGGAGCGGAGTTTTTGGGCCTACCCGGCTGCAGCTGGGCTCATCTGCCACATTAGGGACAACCCGGAGCCTGCGCTGCCAGGGGGTGAAGGTGCAGCTGGAGATCAGCCCCAAGCAGCTGCATTGCAACAGGCTGCTGTACAGTCAGTCACCCACAGGATCTGCCAGGGCCAGCTTCTCCTGCTGGCCGTGTGGCCGCTCAGGTTGGCAGCTGGGTTGGTGTCCCTTTCTCCCAGCAGCTCCCAGTCTCTTGCTGGCCGTTCCTGGCTGGCTCAGGTGTCCTGTGGCACCCCAAGCTCTGCAGCCCCCAGCGATGCTGCGTGCTGGGCGTGTTGAGGGATTTGTGTCCCGTCTGCTGCTCAGAGAGCAGCCCAGTGGCTCCTCCTGATCGCCTTGCTGCTGGATACACCTGTAGCACCCAGCTGTCCCCCAGGACTGCCCTTCTGAGACTCGTGACCAAGAGAAGGCGTTTCACTGTGGCTCCAGGCGCCGGGATAGGGCTGCTCCCAGCTGCAGGCAGTTGCAAGGCTGGTGTGACCGTCGAGCAGCCAGCGCTGAGCCTCCTCCACTCTCTGCAGGACAGAAAGCAAGAGCCTGGTCCTGCAGAACCGCAGCCCGACTCCTTGGGCTGGGAAATGTCAAGGACTTCTCTGTCTCGCAAGATCGGGGCGTCCTCGAGCTCAGCGTGCGGTTGCACTTCAAGGCCACCAAGGTGCTCAGGCTCAAGGACAAGATCTGCCTGGAGGTGAGGGGCCTGGAGAGGGCTCAGGCCTGTGTTCTTAGGGAGGGAGGCTGGGAGGGAGACGGAGCCTGCCCAGGGCAAAGGGATGAGCCTGCCTCAGATTGCTTCCTGCCTGCACGGCCGAGGCCAGGCTCTGAACCGCCGGGGCCTCGCACCCAGGGATTATGTTTTGGGAAGCAAGTGTCTACTGCAGTGGTCTTGTAGCTTGAGCTGAATGGGAGGAGTGTGCTGTGGAGGCGGGAGGAGATGTGCCTGATGGGCCCATGGGTGCTGTGATCCCAGCTGCTGCTGCCTCAGCCTGGGTTCTACAGACACGTGGTGCATCCCCAAGCACCTGCGTCACCCCGAGACCCAGCGCTGTGGCCGCCAGCTGTCTCCTAAGGTTTCACAAACGAGTCCCATTGTCTGACTCGATTCTTTCTGGGGTGCCTTGTTGCCACAGGACTTGCCTTTCACGGCCCAGGACGGTGTTCCAGGCAGTAGCATGAGGCACAGGATCTGTTTCCAGCCATGCAGTGGTCGCTTCCACCACGGTGAGCACTTAGTGCTTGCCTCAGCATGTGGGAGTGTGCTAGAGTCCATCTGCCAGGTCTCTCTGCACTGGTATTTGAGCCATTGTCCTTCAGAGCACAGAGACTTCAACCGCTTGGCTTGTTTGAGGGCAGCATATCTTGCATCCATGGACAACCTGTGCAACAGCCCATCTAGAGCTGCATCTCTTCCTTGGTGGCCTGAGGCATCGTGGGCCCCCCGAGCTACAAACATTCACATTTCCATTGCCAGTCCCAACACACCTGGGCCACTGCCATCCTGGCTCCTGTTTGTGCTGATGTTCTTCAGGGGCCTGGTTCCTGGGTACATGGCATCTCGGTGGCACACCATCACAGCCAGCTTCTCCAGGTGGGCAGCGATGCCTGGCCTCAATGAGGCAGCCCAGATGGGGTGGCCCTGGCATTGCCAGTTGTTCTGTCTCCATGGTTGCAGCCACCCCACAGAGCATTTGCCACCAGCCAAGAGTCACTACAAACTATTGGCCATTTTTCTCATTGGGGGATGTCTAAAGCCAGCTGGGAGGCTTCCACCTCTGTCACCTGACTCCAATGCCCCTCTCCTTCTGCAGCTTGTGCCACGTGTCACAGGGGACGCCCCACAGCCACCTTCCAGCTCCGATGCTGTCCCACAGCACAACAGGAGCCATCGGTGAGCGACACACTTTGCTTCTCATCTGCTGAGAGCTTAGTACATGGTGGGGCCTCTTCAGCATCTGCCAGCTCCTTCTCAGGCAGTAGTCCAGAGCTCTTGCCCTCTGGCCAGTTGGTGATCACGTGCAGGATGCTGGGGTGACTGCGGTTTCCTACAGGAGCTCACTGAGTGCTCAACACAACCCCCTCACTCCATGTGGCGTCAGTCGCCTGATGTGTGGAGGAGACCCTCCCTTTGGACACCCAGCCCAGCACTGGCAGTTGGGTGCTGAGAACAGTCCTGCTTCCATGCCAATTCCTTCTGAGGCAGCTCAAACTCCTTCATCTGCTGCCAGTCTCCCCTTCTTGGTGGGAGTGCACCGGGCCTCGGATCCTCTGCATCCCTGACTCAAGAAGCCCAGGGCTCAGCCTCCAGCCTCCCCACGTGCTTCTAGCCAGAGGCTCCAGGTAGGGCCATTCTCTCCAGCTGCAGTGCAGAGCACGTTTGTCACGTCTGGTCCTGTTCAGACTGGCCCAAGGGACACCACCTGAGCAGCCTCTCGTTTAATTTGTTGAAAGCCTTGTCGTTGTTCAGAGCCCCATTTGACATAGTTTTTCTTCCAGGTGACTCGATAGAGAGGATTTACAGCAGCTGGGAATGTGCAGCCTCCAAAAGCCCACAATGCCTAAGAAAGCTTGGGTTTCTTTGTCACCAGTTGGTGGAGACGTGGCTGCAGTTTTGCTGGTGTGAGATGTGCTGACCACCATCCTCGTGACCGAGCTGACGTGTGATAGGATGATTTTGTCAGACTCTCCAGGTAGAACTCCTCATTCTCTAAGAAATCATGGTCCTGAGAAGAAAGGGATGATGGGACAGATATCAGAGTGCAACACAAACGGAGTCACAGCCCAGGGTGTCACTGGGTGAGGAAAGTACCCCGAATCCTACAGAAGCAGCCTGAAAGAGCAGCCCAGCCTGGAGAAAGCCCCAGCAGGGAAGCAGGGGGCTGAAGGGAGGGGACTGGCACATCACAAAGCCAGAGTCCAGCAGAGATGGCTTCTCCCAGTCAGGGATGGTGTGAGGAGAGGGATGAACCATCAGGTCCTGCATGTTATCAATGAACCTGAGACAAGCTGTGAAGGTTCACCCCTCCTTGCTTCTGGCATCACTCTTCTAGGTGTGACAGGTCCTCTAGGTCCTCTTCTGGAAGCCCACCCAGCCCAACAGCTCAGTAATGGTCTGAGGAGACACCCCATGCTGTGGCTGCCGGCCTCAAAGCACACTTTAGCCAGCCCTGTTCCCATCCAGCCGGTTCCAAGCCCCTTCTCCAGCCCCAGCCTCCTCCCCCTCACCTGCTGGGCCCTGAACTTCAGCAGCAGCAGTGTGGCGTCAATGAGCTCGGTGCCGCTGGCTGTGGCCAGGGTGTCCCTGCCAGCCCCAGGGCTGTGCTGAGGGAGCACCCTGACAGGAGCTGGAGGCTCTGCAACAAGACCCCAGCTCTGTGGTGCCGCTGTTGTCAGGGGAACTGCAGACAGAGACAACAGCATTCCTTTTCCAGCTGCCTGCATGTCCCCACAGCAAGGTCCTCCCCAACCACCCACTGCAAATGGGCTTTAATCCAGCTGCCTCTCCCCTTCTGCCCCCTCTACACCCTCCTGGCACTGCCCTGCCTTCAGAGGACAAGGGGCCAACTCATAGCTGAGGTTTATCATCAGGGGAACTAACTCAGCCCTCAGCAACATGCCAAGCCTCCTGAAAAGTGGAATACAAGCGCAGCTCCCCCCCCAGCATGTCCCTTCCCATTGGCAACAGGCAGAAAGCCTTACACAGTGTGCTGGAGAGGCCGTTCACAGGAGCACCGAGGTCCTGGTCTGCAGTCAGCAGCATCATGGGGTTGTTGGGCAGCTCCTCACATCGCTCTTCTAGCTGCCTCCTCTTCAGAGCCATGCTCAGCCACTCCTGCCCCATCCCCAGGAGAAAGAGAGACGCTGTTGGCAAAGGTTGAGGCCCTCAACACGGTGGCTTCAGGCCAAGAAGGAAAGGCGAGGGGGTGTACCTCCTGCAGGTGCTGTTCCTGCTGCCTCAGCTGCTTCAAGCGCTGCTGCATGGCCTGCAGCCTCCTTGGGTGCTCACACTCCCCCCTGCAAGCCTTCTGCAGCACTCGCTGCCCCCTCTTGTCCTTCTGGGATGAGAGCTGCAAGGTAGAGAGGCTGGGGAGGCTGGGGACAGGGTCCCTTGCTGCTATGGGGCAGGGCTCCTTTCTGCATCCCCTCATTTCCCTTCCAGGACAGCACTAGGACTCCTCCTGGCTTGGGGAGGGCTGTGACCCCTCCCAGCTCTGCTGCCAGACTCAGGCAGATGCTGTGCTCACCTTGGCCCTGCTCTGCACCTTCTCTTCCTGCTGCCGGACGCGCTGCGCAGCCACCTTCACCCTCTCCTTCTCCAGCCTCAGCTTCTGCCAGGCCTTATCCTGCAGCTCTCTGGCCTTCTCCAGCTGCTCCTCCTTGGCTTTCAGCTCTGCCAGCTCCTGGGATGGGTACGGGGGAAACCAATGCACTACCTGCCCTGTCCTGTTCACTGTTGTGAGTCTTTCCCAAGTGATGGGAGAGATCTGCCCCCGTTGAGCTTCTCGTGTGTGCCAGTGTGGGGTGCAGAGCAACACCTCCAGGTACTTAAGCAGTGCCCTCATCCATCACCCCTTGGGGACCAGGGCTGGCAGAGCTGGGATTGTACACACACACACACTCCCTTCCCTGGGAAGGACAGAGCCCCTCAACCATGTTGCACACCCTCAAACATGCTCAAAGCAAAACAATTTGTCAGCAGTGGAAATACTCAGGCTGAATGCTTCTTTCCCACTGTGGCAGCTCTGCCACCTTGTCTGTGCCACAGATCCCCTCTGGATAGCCCTAGGAGGGAGCAGAGCTGGCTCTGGCCACGTCCCCATGGTAGGGGGATGTGGAGGAATGGTTAAGGGAGAATGGACATGGACCCCAGGGTATAATGTTAGGCCCGACGGGGCAAGGCAATCTGAGTTCTAGTTATATGAATTTAATGCACAATCAAGACCAGAGTCAGAGCCATGGTTAAAACAGTTGCTGTCACGTAGTCAGCGCAGACAGCAGGCCGCTTTCTGCTCCTTCAAGGTCGGGCTGTTTTCAGCTAACGAGCTAACAGCCCAAGGTGGAAAACAACCACGGAGAAAAACAAGATGGGAAAATGTGAGGGAGCTTGCTTATGGCAGAAACCGCAAGTAGGATGAACATGAGAATGTAATCTATTAGCTGCTGGTTCTGAGCTAGCTTTGAAGCTGTTGGATATATAAGTTAGAGCCTGCTCTCAATAAAGTGAAGATTTCTGCTATCACTCACATGGAGTAGGACTGATTTCTTCCCACCCAGCTGAGAATCGGACCCTGGGTTGATCGCCACATGAAGTAGGCTTGGAGCTGGTTTTTCAGGCTTCGAGTCTGGTTTCAGACTTCGAGTCTGGTTCATTTTTCAGGCTTCGAGCCTGGTTTTTAGGCCAAGAGCGGAAAACTTCGTGGCAGGGGGAGGCTTTGCTTACACCCACCGTGGGGGTTTCCTCTCATGACGGAGGTGGCTGTGCCTGGTCTGGCTGCCCCAACTCCTCACAGGCAGAGGGGAGAGACAGAGGAACCCACGCTTCTGTCAGCATCTAAAGCAGGCTGGTGGAGGCTGCTCCTGGGGCAGCCTGATTCTCACCACCCCAAGGGACATCTCTGTCTGAAACACCTGAAGGAGCGTAGAGCCTGCCCTGTGGGCATGGGAAGGGGCTGCGCTGCAGTACTTTGGCCAGGCTGCTGATGGTGCCCTCTCCCTGGGAACCCATGTGCCCGTGTCCAGTTCCATCCTCACCCTGCTCTGCTGCTGCTGGGCACGAAGTTCAGCCCACTCAGTCGCCAGCTTCTGGTACTCCTCTGAGCACTTCTGCACCACCAACTGCTGCTCCGCCAGAAAAGTGCTCTGCAGAATGTCACAAGAGAGGGAGAGGCAAAGCACTGAGTCCCCTTTGCTGATGGATTTTTCTCCTTCAGCCCATCTCTGCCACCAAACATTAGGCAACATCCAGAAGCTGGTTCAAGCTCCCAGTGCTTGGGGTGAGCCCTGCTTGGAGAGCTCAGCCCCAAGCTTCCAGCTGCCAGGGGACCACTCTGATTGTGAGTCACTGCGCCTGGGGGTGGGATTGAGGGAGCAAAGTGCTGCAGCCCAGAACCCGGCTCCTTCCTCCACCACACAGCGCACTGCAGCCCCGCTCACACTCGGGGCACACGTGAACAGCACCTGGAGCTGTCTGTCCCACCTCACCTTGGCCCTCTCCAGCTCTGCTCGCTCCTTGGAGAGCTGCTGGCTCAGGACTTGCTGCCGCTCCTCCAGCGAGCGCTGCAGAGATCCCACTTGGCACTGCTCCGCCAGCGCCCTGCAGCGCTCCTGGGTTTGGACAGGGAGGAGAGACAGGGGCTGTTCCAGGCTCCTGGGACAACACATACCTATCCCAAACCCAGACAGGAGGGCTGACTCGGGCAAAAGATACAGCCTGGGCTCACCTGCTCCAGCTGCTGACACTGCTCGCTCAGCCTGGCCTCCACTTTAGCAATCACGTCCTGGTGTCGTCTCTGTTCCTCCTCCATGTCCTTCTGCTGCTGCAACATCCTGTCTTGGAGCACTGTGCAGAGGGAGCAGACGAGCCATGAGCAGCACGAGGTGGGAAGCCCTCTCTGCCCACTCACAGCAGAAAACCTGCATGCATTTGTGCTGCTCCCCTTCTGCACACCCCCAGGACCCCACTTCGTAACGGGGACACCCCGAGGTGTTCAGTGGCCGAGGCAGGCCAGGCTTTGCCAGCCTCGGCTCCCAGTCCCTGCCTGACTCAGGGCACCTTCTCCCCATTTCCTGGGTGCCTCCAGAGCCATTCCAGCACTGACAGATGGCTGACAGACGTACCCCTGAGCTGCTGTGCCCACGTGGCCAGCTCCTGGGAGGTGCTGTGGTGCTTGGCCTCCACCTTGTGCCAGAGCTCGTGCAGATCACTGGAGAACTTCTCCATCCGCTCGATGACGCCGTTCAGAGACCTGCGGAGGAGAGCGAGGAGAAAGTCAACCCTGTGGCACACGCTTCACCTCACTGTGATGGAGGGGGAGATGTGGTGGGCCAAAGGCCAGGCAGTCCTGCCCTGCCCCTCTGTGGGTCACAGCAGAGTGGTGGGAAGACAGAGCTGCTGCTTAGCAGAGTACTGACAGAGAGCAAAGTGCTCAGCAGCCCTGCGAGAGGCAGCAGGGGGAAGAGGGGATGGGCTCTGTTGCCACAGCCTGAGGCTGGTTCCGCGGGGAACACCACGGCCAGGGGGCTGGTACCTGGTGTGTGACGTGGCGCTGGTCACCGCATCCACCTCCTGATCCTTCAGTCGCTGCAGCCGCCGCAGCTGCTCGTCGTAGTCCTGGCGCAGCTCCTGGATGGACGTCCTGCGGGACACGGGTGAGGAGCCCACCACGGGCTGTCTCAAAGCCATGCTCCCCGTGACAGGCACTGTGCAAGAGGCCTGGTCATGGAGCTGAGTGGTGCCAGGAGCTGAGCTGGCGTGGTGGGCTGTCACAGGGCACGCCCCTGACAGCCATCCACATTTGGCACGGACCACATGCAGGGCTTAAGGGCTTCTCTACCAAAACCTGGCTTCTCATTGACCCAAACTACGTGCGACACCAGTGGCTCACTGGACTAAGTAAAAAGGTAAAACATTCTCTCTGAAATGGTACCTCCAGCCACATCTCCCTGTGCCAACCTACAAAGCAAATCCCCATTCCAAAAGCCACTGAGCCACCCACAGCCCAGTGCCTCTCGAGCCTCCTTTCACCGCAGCCTCAGGCTGTTCCCTGGTTCCTTTGCCAAGAGCAGGGCTACTAACCCCACGTGTGTGCTGCTCTCACCTCTGCAGCTCTTGCAGCCGCTTCACCTCCAGCGTGTGCTGCTGCTCCAGTGCTGCCAGCTGCTGCTGGTGCTGTGCCCGCAGCTCTGCCTGCGCCTGCTCCGCGTCCTGGCTCTGCGACAGCAGCTGAGCCCTCAGCTGCTCCAGCTCCTGCCGCAGCCTCTCCTCCTGCCGCCCGTGGCTCTCCTCCAACACCTTCATTTGCCGCCTGCTCGTAGAGGTCACACCAAGAGAGAAGTGTTGCTCTCGTGGCAATACCTGGAGCTCTCCACCCAAAGTGCACGTGGGGATTCAGATCAGTGTTGCTGTGCACATGGGAAACATTCGGCCTCTCCACAGTCAGAGCCTCAAACCCTCCTGCTGCTGCTCAGTGCATTGCACTGGCTGGGGACATGCTGGCAAAGACTTCCTCCAAACCTGTTCCTCCTCCTCACCACCCACCAGACAGTGTTGGTCAGAGTGGACTCCAACCTTGGTTGTTCACCTGTGGGGCTGCTCTCTGTCCCCACCAGGTCCACTCCGACGTGCCTCTGTGCCTGTCCACCCCAAGGATGGACTGGGGAAGCAGCCCAGCCCTCCCTACCTCAGAGGAGATGGCTGCAGGCAAGGATCTGACAGAGGAGGGGAGCACAGGTAAGAGCCTGGTACCTGTAGGGGCTCTCGAGAAGATCCAGGTTCTTCTGGTGCTGCTGCTGGAGACTCTCCAGCAACAGCCTCTGCTGCGTCCGCTCCACCTCCAGCATCTGGACCTGCCGGGCACCCGGGGAGAAGGTCCTTGTGCTGCTCCAGGGACACAGCTCCCACAGCAGCACTCACTCAGTGGCCATGGCTACTTCTGGACAGAGAGGTTTCTCCTCTCTCCCCTGTCACTCTGATGCCATTGGAGTGGACATGAGCCCTTCTCCTCCCGCTGTGTCACCCGTGGCCCCCTTCCAGCAGGTGACGGGGCTCACCTGGCTCTCCAGCTCTGCCACACGGGCCTGGGCGCTGACCAGAGCTGCCCGGCAGCCTGATGCATCCTCACAGAGCTGGGCAGTGCCATGCCCCGGCCTCCTCTCATGCAGCAAGCCCAGGCCTGAGGACTCTGCCTGTGGGGATGGAGAGGGAAGATCAAGGCCCTTCAGGATCCGTGGCTTTGTGGGGTGGCCATCAGCCCACACAGGAAGGCGTGTGTCTCACCTGCAGCTGTGGGGCAGCCTGGAGACGTGTCCTGGGCGTGGGAACCTGCAGAGACACAGGGCTGCTCTCAGGCAGGTCAAGTCCTGAGGGAACATTCTTCCTAGCCTGGGAGTGGTAATTCATACCCAGCTTACTGAGGCCCTTCCTCTACCCTTCCCCAGCCCAACCCTGTTGCTGGCCTGGCTCCCTTCTGATGCTCAGCAGCCCCTATCCCAGACAAAATGATGTTGGGCTCCTCTTGCTGTGGGGGTAGATTCAAGGAGAAGGCCGGCAGCTCTCGGGGAGACAGCAGCTGTCCTGCCATGAAGGCAGGGCAAGGAGGCCCAGGCAGACGTGAAAAGAGGCTTCAAAGACAAAGCAAGAGCTGCCCTCTCTGCCAAAGGCTCTGATGGCCCTCCAGTGCTCTAGAAACCATCTCCGAGTATCCTCACTACCATGCTGAGGAAGCCAATTCCTCTATCAACTGCAATCTCTGCTGTTAATATGACGTATATGTGCCTGGAGAAGTCTGTACATGCTGCTCAGGCAATGCAGCAGTGTCAACTGCTGTGATTTACAAAGCATCCACAGCACATGTGCTTTGGCCTGATAAATACAACTTGTGGTATCCCAGAGCTCTCCCAACACTTTCCCTCCATGAACCCAGGCTCCCATGGATGCACAGAGCTGGATGACGAGGAGTTGGCAGCAGAGGGCCATCAGCACAAGCCTGATCCTGCACCTCACAGGGCCACAGCAGACCTACCTGAGCAAGTGAGACAGGGCCCTGCACCTCCTGCTCTCCTGGCAATAAGGCTGTAGAGGCTGAAAATGGAACAAGTCTGCCATTCAGACATGGCAACAGCAATCATCCCCTCCCAGAAGGACAAAGGTCTGGCTCTCCTGGGCAGAGTGAGAAGGGTCCTGCTCTGCTCTGGTGGGTGGTGATGGGGACAGAGGGTCAGGCAGGCCTGTCCATTCCTGCACCCCCACAATGCTGGCACTCTGCCCTGCAGAGAAAGGCTGAGGGCAAAGCATGGCTCCTCCTCCATCTCCATCACCTAGGGAGGAGGCTGAATCCTAAAAGAGTTGCTTTCAGTAGGCTCTGAACTGGTGCACAGCTTCAGCCCAGACACAGCACTAGTGGGACCAGCACGTGGGCAGGAAGAGGGAAGGGGGAAGAGAGAAAGGACAGCATGAACTCATGCCCACCAAGAGAAACCAAGTCTTTTGCAGCCCTCTGAAAGTCCAAAGGCAGCCCTGCAGAGTTCAGTGTGCCCCAGCACCGTGTCTCCACCACACCACAAAAGGGGGATGGTGGGATCCTGCAGCGTGGCAAACTGCTCCCACACCGGCTGCTCAAAGCCTGGGCAGCAACTCCATGGCCAAGGGCAATGCTGTGCCTCCTGATTTGTTCTTGTTTTGCAGGGCAGGGGGAGCCTCTCTGCATCCTGCTGCCCAAGCTGCACAATCCCAGGAAACGCACCCAGGGCGCTGGTGTCTCCGGAGGGATCCTCCTTCTCAGCCTCCGACACCTGAGTTGAGGCTCCTTTCGTGGTGCTGAGCCAGGGCACCGGCTGCCTGCAGGGGCAGAGACACAAGTGATGCACAGCAGGGAGAGGCACACAGATATTGCTCTGCTTGCCATTGAAGTTGAAAGCTTGGCTTTCCTAGTGCTCCAACACACAAGAACCCAACCCACATGCCGAGCTGCCCTCCCTCCTAGCTACAGAGGTCTCAGGCCCAAAGGGATCGCTGCTGGCTCCCAGCCCCCCCCACTCCCCCACTGCACACACGCAGCTGCTTTCTGCAGGACATCTGTCCCACGGAGGGTGCCCGAGAGCTGACAGAGGCCTTACCCAGAGCTGTCTGCACTGGCTGTGTCCTGCAGGGCAGCTGCCTGCTGTGGGGCTCCTGTGGAGGCGGCTGGATGACTGCAGGCAGAAACACCAGATGTGGAAGAGCTCAGGGAAGGCAAGATCCTGTCCCCAACACCAATTCCTGCCTTGCAGCTGAAAGCCTCTGTCTCAAAACCACCATCACTGCTGTTCCTACTCGTTTCATCCCCCCTCACCCCGGACAGCAGCAGCCCCAGCTAACACAGCCCTGCACATCACACACGGCTCTCTGCAATTCCCTTCTGCGCCTCATTCCAACGGCACAAGGCTCAACCTGTGCCGGTGGAAACTCAGCAGGAGGAGGCGGTGTGTCTGGAACTAGGAGGAACGAAGGGGAATGCAAACAGTAACAAGGAACACAGCGTGTGATGTGGGGCTGTGCTCATCCAGGACAGCTCTGCAAGACCTGGGACAGCGGGTGCGATTCTGGCCACAACAGCAAGGTGAGCCTGGAGGGCTGCAGGCTGGATCAAGTAGGAGAAAGCCCTGCGCTAATACTCCACCCCAAGACAAACTAGCGCTTACAACTAATGGCCTCAATCTGAGACGAGGCTTTGGGAGAGGTGCTGCTGGAGCAGCTACACGTGGAGCAAACGGGAGCAGCGTGGCCATCAACTGTGCCTTTACCTGACAGCAGGACGGGGATGCAGCCTTTCCCCTGGGGCCTCCGAGGCCTCGGCATTCCTCTCCTGGGCCTTGGCCTGCGCTTGGGCTTTCTTGCGAGCCAAGGCAGCGATCAGCCAGTCCTCCTCCTCCAGCGGGGCCGCTTTAGCTGCCGCCTCCTCTGCAGCCGGGACGTGGCTGGCGGGGCCAGGCCGTGCGGCCGGGGCAGGGCTGGGGCGGCTCACGGCAGGGCTGCCCTTCGCTGCAGGCAGCGGCTCCCACTCACACCAATCCTCATCCTTCCAGCCCAGCCAGTCGGCTCCAGCCGCCCTGCCCCGCACCGTGCGCCTGCTGCCTGCAGGAGCAGCTTTGGGGTGCAGCTCTGCTTTCACTTGGCTGCTCATGTCGCTGGAAAACCTGCCGCAAGGAGAAGCAGTTCCATCTGTGCCCGAGGGGCCCTGGGAACCCTGCCCCTGGGAGGGAGCCCTGCCTGCAAGGGGACCCCAGGGCCCCTGCCTGCCCTGCCGCAGGGGCAGATCTACAGACAGGGACAGGAAAGCACACGAGTGTACGTGCCTCTCAGACTTTCCCTGGGTGTTTTAGCCCACAGAGAAAGAGAATTTCCCTCATTAGAATATCAAGCAGGTCTCACCTGGACTTCCCCAAAACATATTTAAGCCACAGGCAGCTTTCTCCTGAACAGCCCATGAGCAACACTCCTCCTACCCACACTGTCTGGGAAACAGCATATGAAACCAGGGGCACCACAGAGATATTGGCAACTTCAGAAACACCAGTGGGCACAGCCTCTCCTGACTGACAGCTGGGCAAAAGCCTCCAGCCCTTGGCATCACTTATGCCTCCAAACAGAGGTACCAGAGGTTGCTCTTATGGCCAGTGACACTTTCCTGCAACTGATCTCCCTCTCCTGCTCAGGGCCCCTCTGCAGCCTGCCAGCCTGGCTCCAAGGCACTCCAAACAAAGTTTCAGCTGAGTCTTCAAAACCACCCCACACTCCCCAAAGCAGTCTCGAGCTCCTGCAGTGGTTTGCATGGTAAACATCACACTGACACTAAGCTCTGCAAAATACCCTGAGAGGCAGCAAGTGCCACCCGCACTGTCCCACGAGTGCTGACCCAAGCAGAGCCCATGGGGCTCCCGCTCTGCCCAAAGCCTGGTGATCACCTGGGGGAGGAGGCAAGCAGAAGAGGAAGGAGGGAAGAAAACCTCATCTCCTTGGGTCTGGAGCACCCAGGGGATCCCAAATAAGTGGGACAACAGAGCAACACAAGGAGGGAATGAACAATTCTAAAGACTGCAAAGGAGCAATGTTCAGTGTCACTGCTCACTGCCTGCAGCCTAATGCTCAGCCCAGTGCCCAGCCCCATGTCCAGCCCAGTACCCAGCCCAGTGCTCACCTGATGCTGACTCGAGCTCAGACGGAGATCAGATGAGCCTCAGATGATCCTTGGCCTGGAGCTCAGACGGACCTCAGCCCGGAGCTCAGAGAGAGCTCAGACAGACCTCAGCCCGGAGCTCAGAGGGACCTCAGCCCGGAGCTCAGAGAGAGTTCAGACAGACCTCAGCCCAGAGCTTAGGGGGAGCTCAGGGGGAGCTCAGACGGACCTCAGCCCGGAGCTCAGCCCAGAGATCAGAGAGAGCTCAGCCAGACCTCAGCCTGGAGCTCAGAGAGACCTCAGCCCGGAGCTCAGACGGACCTCAGCCCGGAGCTCAGACGGACCTCAGCCCGGAGCTCAGAGAGAGCTCAGACAGACCTCAGCCCGGAGCTCAGACGGACCTCAGCCCGGAGCTCAGAGAGAGCTCAGACGGAGCTCAGACGGACCTCAGCCCGGAGCTCAGACGGACCTCAGCCCGGAGCTCAGGGGGAGCTCAGAGGGACCTCAGCCCGGAGCTCAGAGAGAGCTCAGACGGACCTCAGCCCGGAGCTCAGAGAGAGCTCAGACGGACCTCAGCCCGGAGCTCAGGGGGAGCTCAGAGGGACCTCAGCCCGGAGCTCAGGGGGAGCTCAGAGGGACCTCAGCCCGAAGCTCAGCCGCAGTTCAGTCAAAGCTCAGCCGCAGCTCGCCGGCAGCTCAGACGAAGCTCGGCCGGGACTCACCCGCCGCTCGCCGCCAACAGCTGCAACGGCCGTTCCCGCGCGCCCGGGCGCCGGCGTGTGACGTCACCGCGACGCCGGGCGGGCTGGCTCCGCCCCCTTGCGGCGGCTGGGCCGAGTTAACCCCATCGCCGCCAAACCCAAGCCACGCTCCCACCTTTGTCCCGCACCAGCTGCGTCTGCCCGCTTCACACACACTGCTTACGCCCGCTTCCCTGCCACTGAGATCTAGGCACACAGATACGCACAGACACCGTCCCCTCAGGCCGTGGCCAGCCCTCTGCCCTGGCTGCTGGGTTGATTTAGCCCATGGCTTCAGGGCTCCGTCTGTCACAGCCGTCTCTCAGGTTTCTGCTCCGATGACATCAACCCGCTGCTTCGGTTCCTCTGCCCTCAGCTCGCTGCATCTCCTGCATCGGGTCACCCCTTTCTGAAGAGCGCACTCGGGGCAAAGGATGCCCAGAAACACACGAGGCAGAACAGCAGAGTCACGGGAACACCAAGACAGGAGGCGCTTGTTGAATCGGAGCCACACGGCCACAACTGGACACCCTCAGAGATCAATTGCTCTTGCACCAGCACCTCCTGCTCCCACGAGGGGGGCAAGGATACAAGGATGAAGCCAGTGAGCACGGCCCCTCCTGACTGACAGCTGGGCAAACGCCTCCAGTCCCTGGCATCACTTAGGCCTCCAAACAGAGGCGCCGGAACATCCCAGTTGGCTTTCCCAGGCCTGCCTTCGTAGCTTATCACACCACGGCAGTGTCCCAGCCTTCCCCTGCTCCAACAAGGCCGTTTACAGACTCTGCCGGCCTCCACGTCAGGATGCAGAGGCATCTGACACTGCTGATCACAGCCACGCCAAGCTCCTCCCTGCAGGGAGAGGAGAGTTCCCGATCTGCTCTTATGGCCAGCGACTTCCCTGCAACACGTTTCCCTCAGGGCCCCTCTGCAGCCTGCCAGGCTGGCTCCGACCTCTCCACTGCTCTCTTCTATATCCTGTGGCTGGAAATGAGACACGAGCACCAGAGCTGAGGTGAGCTTCTCCTCCTGCAGCACCCTGGTAGCCAGCTATCTCCCCACATCACCCTCGAGTCTGGGACTTTTATGACAGAAATAGAAAAGGAAGTCACAGGTTCCTAGAATAGTAGAGGCTGGAAGGGCCCTGCAGAGCTGCTCCAGCCCCAGCCCCTGCTAAAGCAGGTTCCCCTGGCTCAGGGGGCACAGGAACGTGTCCAGGTGCGGTTGGAAACCTCCCGAGAAGGAGCCTCCACACCCTCCCTGGGCAGCCTGGGCCAGGGCTCCCTCCCCTCAGCACCAAAGGAGTTTCTGCTCCTGTGCCAGTGGAACTTGCTGTGTTCCAGCTTGTACCCATTGCCCCTTGTCCTGTCACTGGGCACTACAGAAAAAAGTGTTGCCCCATTCTCCTGACATCCACCTTTTAAATACTTGTGAGTGTTGATGAGGTGCCCCCTCAGCCTTCCCTTCTCCAGACTGAACAGTCCCAGGTCCCGCTGCCTTTCGTCCTCACACACGTGTTCCATCCCCTCAGCATCTTGGGAGCCCTGCATTGGCCTCTCTCCAGCAGTTCCCTCTCTCTCTTGAGCCGGGGAGCTCAGAAGTGGACACAGGGCTCCAAATGAGGCCTTACCAGGGCAGAGGAGAGGAGGAGGAGACCCTCCCTCGACCATCCTTCCTCTTCTCAAGGCATCAGATTTTGCTTATACCTTGAATCTCTTCTTTCCTTGCCCACACCAGCCATGGATCACAAGATCTTGCTTTGCCAGGAAGGATCCCTGCAATCAGCAACTCTGCCTGTACCCTTTACCCCCACCAAGAGCAGTGGCACAAAGGCCCAACTTTCCCTAGTACTCACCAGAGGGGATCTTTCCCTCCCAAACACAGTGACAGAAACAACAGTGTCCTGCACTCCCACCGCTTGGGCTTCCAGAGCAACCGGCACCTGCACTCAGCTATGAGCAGGGCCAATCTCACATGGCTTGGGGCTGGAGAACCACACAGCAAACCCTCAGGAGAAAGCAGAAAGGCAGGAAATAACCCAGACACAAGACTCCGCAGCCCTAGGGGGTCTAAAATCTGCTGCCTCCACTCCTGTTGCTGGCAGCTTCCTTGCAGCAGCTCTTCACTGTCCTCTAAGTTCTCCTGTGCCTCAAAGGCTAGAGAAGATAAACTGCTTCCCAAGGTTTCCCTTCAGGTAGATTCCTGTTCCCAGCACAAGGTCTTATCCAAATCACTTGCAATGGGGGATGCTGAGACAATGCAGAATGTGTTTGCTCCCCAAAGAGCATGAAATGGAGCATGCTTGTCGCTGTCAAACATGGTTAATACAGCTATAAATCACCTTTCACTTTGTGTGAAGTCACCTGTAAAGGATGGGCAAACCCTGAGGCTAAGCACCACGGGGCCCTGTCCCAGAGCTCTCTGATGGGCACTTTTGCCCCAAGGGGCTTGCAAAGACGGTCCTCCCAACAGTCCCAGCAAGATGTGAGCTCTGGGGGAGCTTTCCCACCATCAACCAGTGCTCACCTGGGCTCAAGGAACACAAGACTCCAGTGTCTCACAAAAGCTGGCTCCTTCCTCTCTGCATCCCTCTTGTCATCAAACTGACACCCACTGCAGCACAACGGGATCCAATCTGCCTGCAGCACGAGCGACTTCTGGCACAAGGCTGAGACTGCTCAAGAGAACCAGAAGGAAGCAGAGAAACCTGAGTCCACCTTCCACAGCAAGGACCATTTTCCCCTTTCTAAGGCCTTGCCTTTATTTTTCCCTCACCAGTCCTGCCATCAGCCCTTTTCTCATGTGGCACAAGCTTTTGTCAGCTGAACCACACACCAGCTCTCAGCAGGCTCCTCGCTGTGTCCAGTGCTGCACTTTGGTCACAGCCCAGCCCAAGCCCACCACTGGCAGGAAGGAGGAGAGGTGGCCCTTTGGAAACTGGCTACAGCTCAAGCACCAAAACCCAGGCCAATAACAAATATCATGATGTTCCCTTTAGCAAAAGGCTCAGGGCCGTGCCTGAGTGTTGAGCACAACATGGGCTGCTCTCCCAGCCCTGCTGCCCTCCTGGCTCGCTGGCCACAACTGGCTCTGGTTTGGAGCTGGAGGCAGAACCCTGCACAGGCAGCTCGGTGCTGGGGGCATGAGGAGAGGGGCTCAGCTGTGAGGAAAGTGCTGGTACCTGGCAGTGATGGGCAGCTCACACACCTCCTCACCAACACCATCCACGTCCAGCGCCAGCGCCAGCGCCAGCTCGTACGTCCTTACTGTGGTGGAACACAGGGAGACCTGGAGGGAGAGGAGAGAAGAGCATTAAAAGCTTCATCACTCCTAGAAGCCATTGTCCTCTGTTGGTCTGTGCACAGAGCACAGCCTCTGGGAGCAATGAGAGTCTTTTGACAAGATCTGGTCTGTTAAATACACCTTGCAGGGATCAGGGCATCTGTAAGCTAAATCCAAGCACCTTTAGACTCACGCTCTACTCAGCACAGCCTTAGAATTAATTTCTAAGTCCCCACTACAACAGCATCAATCCAGAGGGAACCTGCTGACTTCAACAGAAGGTGTTCAGCTTTACCAGGGGAAAGCTGAGGGCAAAACATGGCCCAGCAGATGCTGTGCCAGAGCTTTTCCAGTCCCCACTGGAGATCACCACATGGAGTACAACTCCTTCTGCTCCACAGGAGAGGAAGAATAGGACAGGGAGGAAGAGCAAACAGCTTTAGGCAATGACATGTCTCTTTTTAACAGCTCTTTCCTCACTCTTCCTCTGCCTACTTTCAATCAAAGACATTGCTCTAAGCAGCTCCCAAATGGCTTCTGTGCTTCACCATATGGTTCGTGATCATCATTGATCTTGGAAACAAAGCAGTGCTCCTTCAGAAAAGTCCCAGGATAACCCAGCTAACAAAAGCCTAACACTAGGGCAGATCTCTCACCGCATTCTGCTCAGAGCTGCCAGCCCTAAAGCCCTCTCATGCATCAGTGAAGTTTCAGCTCCACCTGCCCAAGCACGTCTGGCTCTCCCCATAGCTGGAGAGCCAGGGATCCCTGGGGGAAGATGGTCCCTCTACGAGGCCTGATGGAGAACTCGGTTGGCTTGACATGGCCTTGGGCTCCTTTTCTACAGGATGGGTGAATGTTGTCTGAGATCTGAACAAGACTGGAAGTGCTGGGCTCTCCTGAGCCATCCCTGGGAATGCAGAGGCTGAAGGTCACGGGCACCGAGGAGATGTTGGTGAGGCGACACACCAAGGTGCGAGGGCAGCCTGGGGAAAGGACACCAGCATGCATTTGTGCACAACTTATGCTGTGACTCCCGCTGTGAACACCCTGACACGACAAAACTGGGCTTGGAGTTTAACTACAGCCTCTGAATTACAGCTCACTGAGAAGCTGAGCAAGGATCTGATGGTCAAAATTCCCTTTCACACTGACCACAGACATAGCTGCTTTGGAAATGCCCCACTCTCAACAGTGCTGAGCATCAGAAGTTTCTCTCCAATTGAGAGGAGCTCTCTTACCTGCCCCTAAAGCAACACCAATTATTTCTCACTTAGAAGTATGCACCCAGACAGAGCATTCATTCTGAAAGTGCAATCCACAAAATCAGCAGGCACCGTGTCTCACATCACCTGACACACAGGGACAGCACAGCCACGCTGCACACTGGCTCTGCTCACTGCCCACAAAGCTTCACATCACTAGAGCTTTGACACTTGCTCTTCAGAATGGGAAAGCAAGGAGACAACTACACCAGGTGGGGATGTTCTGCAGAGAGAGGACATCAGCCCACAGGCTGCGCTGGAGTGGACATCTGGCTTGGCTGGCCAGCTCTGCCAGGAGCCATCTCCCATGGGCTGCTCACTCAGCGTTGTGTGGGGGCAGATTTCTTCAAAAGGAACTGCAGCAGTGGCAGAGGGGTGATGTGGGGAGGGGAGGAAGTGGCTCAGGAGAGACCATGAGTTTTCTGTCCACCAGCAGTATGAAAATGATTTCACTTTTAAACTGCAGATCATCTCAGTACAAAGCCTTTTGTGAGACTGAGATGGAGACCCAGGGCCTGCAGCTCAATGGAGATGCTCGGGGTGCTCAGTCACTGGTTCTGCCGCAGAGCTTCTGGGGAGGAAGGAGAAGGAGCCCACGTCTCTTAAGAACATCAGTGCCTGGTGCAGAGCTGTGCCTTGGGCACATTACCTGGCCAGTGACAACGAGGAGGCCTCACGGCACTAATTAATATCTCACACCAAAGGTCAGGGAGGGAAATGCTGTGGTTGCCTTTCAGCAGGAACATCTGCCCACAGCTCTACAGGCTGGTGGGTGGCTTCAACTCCCTTCTCCTGCAGTCCTGAGCCCTTCTGGGACAAACCTTTCCCAGGCCCAGAATGACTTTCCCAGTCATTCTGCTGCCAAGGACTGGCAGGGTAGGGATGCACAGGTTGTGAGGGACACCCAAACCCACTGACTTTCTGTTCCTTGGGTCCTGTTTGATCCCGTGATGGCAAAGCTCTGCTGAAGCAGCCACCAGCCCTGGGTTGAACAGTCTGAGGCTGTTCTGGAGGAACACACAAGTGACACAGGAGCTTGCAGTCAAGGGCTCCATTTTGGGAACACACAGAGCCCTCAAGTTGTGGGGCCAAGCCCAGGGCACACTCACCAAAGGAGACATCACAGGGGTGTCAAGGGGAGGGAAGGTACATTGAAATGAAACGTGGGTCTGATGACACGGCCCCTGTGTGGACAAAGACAGAGGAGGCATTGCAAAGGGTTCAGCCCATGAGCAGACCCCAGCATCCTGCAGCAGACCTATGTTCATCTGCTGTCCCATTTCCTGACCAAAGAACACCAAAGAAAACACCAAAGAAATAAGCACCCAGGACTTGCTAAGGTTGGCTTCCAAGCAAAGAGAGAATCATCACCTGTGGTCTGGGCATCTGCGACTGCCCAGTTAAAAAGCACCAGCCTTCAGGAGTTTCCATTCAATGCTGAGTTTTCATCCTTGGAGCTGAATTTGTTCCCAAGAATGTCAGGCAGCAAATCCCTACTGCTGCTGAAGTTCCCTCTCCAAGAACCAACTCCCAAGACTTCAACTTCCCAGGCTTCACCTGCCAAGCCCTAACAGCTTCCTCGGGAGGGAGCAAAGGGAGCAGACATGCTTTCCGGCACAGCACTTGCCAGGAGGCCATGGGAAACTCCCTCCAAACCAGCCACGACTGGAGACCACCCTGGGAAAGGACGAGCCTCACCAGGCCCGTGGGGAAATGACTGCCACTTCTGCTGAAGGCACTGTATCTGTGCCCAAGCCAGTTAAAACCTGGATGACTGCTCAGAAGGCTCAGACAAGGAGCCAGCCCGGAGCTCTGTGTACCACAGCTGAGAACAATACAGCCTGAAGGAAAACGGGGGGAAAGGCAGCAGTTTTGGCAACCACTGTGCTTTACAGTAGCGTGAAAGAATGCCCTTGTGAAGGGACATCAGGGTCCTTGCAGAGCAGGAAGGACAACATAAAGTGGGAGAGGTACCCCTTGTGTTCCAGCAGCCAGCTCACCTCCATTCAAAACAACTGGGAGAAATCCCAGGGCCCAAAACCTCTGCAAGAGGGAGGCTCAACTTGACCTGGGGAGTGGACATCTCAAAGGCATCTGAGAAGAAACAGCTGGAGTTGTGGGGCTGAAGAAAGAGAGATAAGGGTTGGATGGAGATCCCTGAAACCAAGACAAGATGGAAAGGCAGGAGTCAACTCAGAGAAGAGTGGGATGCAACAGGAATTGTTGCTGAGGGACAGCTGCTCAAGAGCAGATGGTACATCACACAGGCAGCTCAGCAGCCACCATCCAGGAAGAGAGGAGTTACAGGGAGGAGGAAGACGGACTAGAAAGGAACATCAATTCAAGAAAGGAACATCAAGAGATCATTTCCCAATCAGATTCTCCCAATCTGATGAAGTGTACTTCTGCCAAATCATGTATTATCATCTGTTATAACATTTCCAACTTCTACAACAAATTAGTAGCTTCTACTCACTGTAGCAGCCATTCTGGCTCTTGTTTATGCCTCAGCAAAGTAGAGGTGAGTTACCACAATTAAAGCAAGGAAGTAAGATTCTGTCAAGTCTCTCTTAGAGCGCTTTCTAACTCGGCTCTTTCCTCACTTCTGTCTTCTCCCACCAGCTTGCTCTTGGTACAGGCCTCATTCAAGCAAATCTCTCCCCTTCTGAAATTCACAAGGTCTCAATCTTCCTCTTCACAGTGGAACAAGGTTGCTGCATTCTTCACCAGAAGGTGAAGAATGGGAAAATCCCTCTCATCTTTCGTGGGAAATCTCAAAATAATTGCCTTTTTTAGGTAAAGGTGCAGAGCTTCAGTAGCACTTTCCTCTGGTGTACACTGGTTCTCCAAAGGCAAAGCAGGGAGACACGGTGCCTTAGAACTTAATTAAGCTCAGCAGGAGCCTCAAGTGGCACCTAAATGCCTCTCACTGCTTCAGCTAAATACTCTGCAGAGATAGACCTGGGAGTGCTGGCTGGTAATAAATTGAACATGAGTCAGCAACGTGCCCTCGTGGGCAAGAAGCCAATGGCAGCCTGGGGGCATCAAGCAGAGTGTGGGCAGCAGGTCAAAGGAGGTTCTGCTCCCCCTCTGCTCTGAAGTCCTGTGTCCAGTTCTGGGCTCCTCAGCTCCAGGGAACTTCTGTAGAGAGGCCAGTACAGGGACACCAAGATGATCAGGGAACTGGAGCATCTTCCTCATGAGGAAAGGCTGCAGGACCTGGGGCTGTTCAGTCTGGAGAAGAGACTGAGGGGAGACCTTATTAACATTTACAATTATCTAAAGGATGGGTGTCAGGGGGTTGGGACATCCCTTTTCTCTGTTGTAGCTAGCATCAGGACAAGGGGTGATGGGATGAAGCTACAACACAAAAAGTTCCATTTAAAGAAAAGAAAAAACTCTTACTGAGAGGTGAGGGAGCCCTGGCCCAGGCTGCCCAGGGAGGGTGTGGAGGCTCCATCCTTGGAGGGCTTCAAGACCCCCTTGGACACGTTCCTGTGTGACCTGATCTAGGTGGGAGCTGCTTCTGCAGGGGGTTGGACTGGATGATCTCTAAAGGCCCCTTCCAACCCCACCATTCTGTGATTTTGTTCTATGATTCCATGAAATCTCTGAACTCTGGTACCTGGTTCAGGCATGAAAGGTGTCCCACCTGGGAAGCCTGCTTCCCTTTTCCTTGCAGGTGCTAAGCACACACAGTTGCTTTTTAAAAGCAAAACCATCACAAAAAAACCCAAAGAAACAGCTGGGTGATTTCCCTTCCCCAGGGCTGGCCACTGGACAAGGTGCTGGTCGGCAGCACTCTCAGGGTGCAGGGCTGGGCCCAGGACAGGCCTGCTGCAGGCACCACACTTCTGGAGGCTCCTGCTAATGCAGCTCCTGGGCAGTGCTCAGGGAATGAGGGCACTTGTCCATACAATTGCTAGTTTTGGTCTCTCTCCATGAGCTCGTCTGGCTCCCTGCTCTCATCTGTTACTTCCTCCCTCTCTGTCTTCAGCCCATCACTGTTTTTTCTTTCTCTTCCTCTGTAGGACTCCTTATCTGTGTTTTCTAACCCCTCCCTGTCTGTCCTACATTCTGTTGCTATTTTTCCTTTCTCCTCTCCTGCTCCCTGTCCTTTGCCTTTTTCTATCACCATGTTGTGTTTCCTGGCCTTATTTTCCCTCTCTCCCCCACAGCCTGTCCCCACTTTCCTGCCCGTCTCTCTTGCTCAGCTGGCTGGAACTTGTCTCTTCTCTCCAGGCCTCCATCCTGCTCCTCACCCCCTTGAAAGGGCTCTTCCTCTGACTCTCTCAGGCCATCACTGTTCCACCCTCCTGCGCCTCCTTCTGCTGATCCACAGCCCTCTGTTCTTTGCTCTCTATGGATGCTTTGCTTTGCCTCCCCTCCCCTCCCCTCCCCTCCCCTCCCCTCCCCTCCCCTCCCCTCCCCTCCCCTCCCCTCCCCTCCCCTCCCCTCCCCTCCCCTCCCCTCCCCTCCCTTTCTCTTTCCTTCCCTATTCCCTTCTGTGCTAATCCCTGTCCCATTTTTTCTGTCACTCCACTCTCCTGGTGCCTTTTCTGTCTCTCTGTCCCCCTGTCCCACTCCCTGCCTGTGTCTGTGTATCCCATGTTCTCCTTTCTGCCCTTCCAATCCTCTCTCTGTCCCTCTCTGCTGCTGCTTGTTGCTCTTTTTCCTCCTGCACTCGCTGTCTCCTTCAGCTCCATCCCTTTCCTGCTCTGTCCCTGTGCCCTGCTCCTCCCCCGTATTTTCCTCCTCCTCCTTTGTCTCCTCCTGGGGCTGGGCCTGTGCAGCCCTGGGGAGGCGGCCATGGGGCTGCAGGGTCAGGGGGGCCTGGCCAGGGGCTGGTGTCCCTGCAGGGTCAGGCAGCAGGAAGGAGGCCCCGGGGCACGTGGGAGCTGTAGGCCTGGGGCACTGGCTACCGGCCAGCCATGTTGGCTCCTGGGCCATGTGGGAGCTGTAGCCCTGGGCAGGGGCTGCCAGCCGTCCCTGTTCATTGCTGGGCGCTCTGGGAGCTGTCGCTGCCCCCTCAGCTGCCCACAGCCGTGTCGGTGCTGTGAGGCACAGGCTGTGCTGCAGCTGTGGCCTGGCTGAGGTGAGGGCTGGGGCCAGCCAGGCCCTTGGGCAGCTCTGGGGGTGTCTCCTGCCTGCTGCCCACCCGGGGCTGGTGATGGGAGCTCCAGGCTGGAGCTGGGCCTGGCTGGGGCAGCCCCTTGGTGACCCGAGAGCTGGGGAGGGGCAGGAGATGGAGACAAGGCCCCGGGCACAGGCCCCGGGTGCCCCAGCTGCCAGAGCCCCCGCAGCCGCCCCAGCATCTCAGTCTGACAGTGTGTGGTGCTGCTCACTCTGGCAGGGCTTTCACTCCATTTCCCTTCTCCCCACAGGTGCTGGGCCAGAGGTTTCGCAGGCACAGCCCGGCCGGGAGCTCGCCGTCCTGGCTGTGCCGCTGCTTTGGCAGCCGCGGCGGGGCAAGTTCACACACCCAGGTAGGGACCCTGGCTGTTGTGCCAACCTGATGTCCTTCAGGAGTGAAAAACACAGGGTAGTGTTGGCTGGTGGTTGTTGTTGTTGTATCTCTGGGATTGATGTGACCTTGCAGAGGCAGCTGTTGGGATTTCATCAGACATTTCCAGTTAAACCTGTGCTGACTGCTGCCCTGAGGTGCAGCTGGAACCCACTGCTGAGCTGCTTGATGAAGTGCACTTCTGCCCTGTCGTATATTATCATATATAATTATATTTTCAACTTCACAACAAATCAGTAGCTCCTACTCACTGTAGCAGCCATTCCGGCTCTTTTTTATGGCTCAGTAAAGGAGAGGGGAGTTTCCACAATTAAAACAAGAAGGTAAGATTCTACCAAGTCAAAGTGCCTGGTGTATTCAGAGGATGGAGTTCTTGGGATGCTTGCACAGTCTGTTTGAGTTTGTCTCTGACTGGGATGTGTAGTCTTGGAGAAAGGAGCAGGGCTCAGAAGTGTGCTACCACCTGAACTCACTTGGATCATCGGTGCTGCAGGGCCCAGGTTGTGGTTTTGGGGTCAGTCTAGTTCCTGTGTGTATGAGCCAACATCCAGGCCTGACAAGGTAGTAGTGGTGAGGCACAGTAGAGCTTAGCCAGGCTGGTAATTTGTCTGCAGGGCCAAGTCCAAACTATGAAGGTGTAAATATAGAGCACGGTGTGGAGAATTACTGCAAATCATTTGCCTTCCAAACCCCATGACTGAGTCCCTGTCTGAAGTATTTTTTGGGTTACAGTTGGTGTGTGTCCTTTTGTGATTGCCTCTCTCTCCATTTCTCTGCAAACCTGTGGTTCCCCTGAGAGTGCCCTGGTGGTGAAACACTCCTGGCCTGGCAAAGATGTAGCTCAACACCTTCATGACATGCAGCTCCAAGTCAGCAGCAGCCTTGGTTTTGCACCCTTTAGCAGAAAGGAATGTTTGCTACTGCCTTTGGGAATGCTGCTCTCAGAGATAATTGAGAGAAGCAAGAATGGGCTTGTTCTGTAGAAGTCTGGACTGGCCAATTTGATCCTGCCAAGAGGGAATTGATGCTGCAGATGGGTGCAGACTTTGTGGTCCTTAGGAGAACAACACCTTGGATTTAATTTGTTGACAGGGTAACTTGTATATTGGAACAGGCACGTGAAGGATCTGAGCTAACACATGCATTTGGCAGGATTGCAGGAGGAGCGTGGTGAGTCCTGAACTTTTGGAGTGGTTTCTTCAGGCTGCACAAATGCACAGCAGAGCTTTGGCAGGGTGATGAGTAAACCTTTAGTACTGACTTGGTTCCTTTTTCTGATCTTTAGGCCAGGGAATCATCTGTGTGAATCCAATCAATCAATTGGCTCTGTAGCATTCCTGGTAAGTTTGTTGTCCTGAAAGCAGATCAGAGGCAGACAAGTGGGGATCCCCATCTGAAACGTGTCTGAAAGCCTCGGTGCCCGAGTCTGCAAAGTCTCCCAAGAAAGGGTCTAAGCTTTCAAATGTAGAGGAAATGGTTGAAGCGTTCAGACAGAAATCTGAGTCTTTGCCCTTGAAGCCACTTTAGAATGGAAGGAAATCAGAAATGTTTTATCCAATGTTTTACCCTCTGACCAGAGGGAAAACTGAAGCTGGCAGCTGTGTGAAAGGTATGGTGGATGAGAAAATGCTTTAGAAATCCAGATTTCTCTAGAGCAGCAAATCTTTGTCTCCTGTCAGTTGGCCTTTGCCTGGTGGGGTCAGTGCTGGTGAGGTCAAGAGCACGCAGCTGCCTCAGGGAGCTCGTGAAGTTTCAGGGCCCACAGGAGTAAGCCGAATTTTGCCAAACCCAGCAAAGGGTGTTGAGGTGCTGTGGGAATTGGCCATTGCTCTGTGTCTGTCTCTTGGCAAAGCTGAGGGGATGCCAGTGAGATGTCACCTTTTTCTGTGTCTCAGGAACTGCTGATGGATGGAGGTGGTCTGAAAGGCAGCAGCCTGGGAGCCGCTGCTGCCGCCTGTGCTCGCTGAGCATTTCTGCAGAGCAGGCTCCTGCCTGAACCACCTGCATGTGGACTCTGATCTGCGCTTGCCCAACTGGCCTGTGGGTTCCTAAAAGCTGCTGTGGAACAGAACTAGTTGGAGGAGGTGGAAAGAAGGAGATAATTGCAGAGTTTCTGCTCATGGCTGTGTTAATGACAACAGATGGGGGAGAACTAAGGTTACAAGGCCATAGTTTGAAATTCCCAACTGAACTTCTCCCTGATCTGTGCTGTGAGCATTAAGTAGAGACTAAGTGAGGAGCTCTGTCATTCAGAACTGCCCCAAGCACTCTGCTGGCCTCATTTGGAAGAACATGGCCCTTTTGAAGAACCCAGAAGTAGGGTAATTGTGCTTTCAAAGGAAAAAATTCCCTGTGTCTAAACCAGAATGCATCAGTGGATGCATCAGCACTCAACTGATAGGATGTGTGAATAGCCTGAAATCCAGATTTAGATGCATTTCAGGGGATTCTTTTCAAAGAGACAAATTAAAAGCTGATCAAATTTGTGTCTGCCAGTTTGTGAATGAGGCAGCTTTTGATCAAAGGCCCCAGTGATGTGGAAGGCTGATTTCCAAAGGCTTCCTTTGCTGTCTTTGGGTGTCATTTTGAACAAACTCAGTAATCCTGGGGTTTCCTCCAAACAATAATTCACACCAAGCATCCCAAAAGGAAGTAGCCCACCAAAAGAACAGCTTGGTTTGGGAGACAGCAGGTAGATGTACAATAGACAAGGTCATGTTGACCTTATGAAGAGTGAAATTGAGTAGTTTGGTGCATCATAGGCAGGCAATGGGAAGTGTCATGGCATGAATCAAAGTATCATTTGCAGATGGGAGGGCTCTGTTGATTTGGGGAGCTGCCCAGAATTAGTATCAAAGCTAACTCATCCTGACAAGGCTGTGTTGTAGCTGTGTGAGACTGTGCAATGGAACATGCTCCCCAGAGGAGATTTCAGAAGAAGAGCCCTTTCAGTGGTACATTTCTGTTTTAGATGGGCAACCAATCATCCAGAGTTTCAAACTGCATTATAGGTACTTGAAGAAAGTTTCTTTTCAAGCAGCACTGATACCTGAAGTTGTACCAGCTGCTGAATTTTGGAAGTTGCCAGGATTGTCCTTTTTTGTACCCAGAGCAGGACAGGGTGTGTGGTGCTGTACATTTCAGTAGGTGACACAGCATGCAGACAGTAACTAGACATCTGTGCTAGTGGGTTGCATTATGTTATGGTTCAAATGCTTATATGGTGCCTGCTGCTAGGTTCTGTACTTGGTTATGTGTTACAGCAGTGTGCAACAGAGAGTTATTTTCCAGAGGAAGCCACTGAGTGACTGATTATTCAGGTTATGGAGGTTTAGTCATAAGAGCTCTTTCCAATGGTGGAAGCCACTCCTTAAGCAGTGGGTACATGTGTGTGACCAACCAAGACCAGGGAAGTGGAGGGAGAGGCACATTGCACTAATTGCTTTCTAGTTCTAAAAGCTTTGTCTGGAATTTGGATTATTAGTTATTGATTTGTTCCTGCAGCCACGGTGTGTTCCCTGCAGCCTTTCAAACCCTAAGAGTGAAGAGAAGCTGAAAACACCATGAAGTTTCCTCAATTTCTGCTGTCTAAGTAAAGACAGGAACTTGGTAGAAGTGAGACCAGGCCCTTTGGGGAGGTGCATCTTATGCCATCAGATGTGTGTGTGCTTTGCAGCTCTTCAGAACAAGTCCATTCCAGACATTTTGGAAGGAAACCTGCCACTTGCACGCTTCTGTGTGTCCCAGCCATTCCCAGACTGTGATGTACAGCGTCACCGTCTGGGGAGTTCTGAAATCTCTTTGGGAATATTTGTCATGTCTGGAGCCAAAATAGCATTTATCAGCTTTCCAGCTGTTTCCCTTCACCTGAGAAAGCCTTTTCTGCTCCTTTTTGTGTAGGGTAAGTATAACTTCAGGGCAGGAAGATGAGCGAATCCCTTTTCTGTGATGGTACAGTGGAAAAAAGGCAGGATCATGGACACCATGAATCTCCCAGCTGTAAAGCATTGCAGAATTCTACAGAAAAAGAGCTGTGTGCAGACAGAAACACATCTGTGCTGTCTTTCTAACTCCCAGATATGTCGCACTGGTGCTGTCAAAGTTGCTGGCATCCATTTCAGTTCTTTGCTGCATTACTGGTTGCAGCCAGTAACTCTAACACTTGTCTGACTCCATTTGTGTACTGAACTGAATCATTTGAGCTCTGCAGGCATTTAATACATTGTAAATATGATGAAATTGTTGGAAACAGCAGCTGCTTGGCTGTAGGAGCCCAAGTTGCAGTTTCTTTCGTGCTACATCGCCTTCTGTCCTGCAGGAAGACCACAGATGCCATTGTAAGCCAATATCCCACCTAGACTGTCATAAACCAGAAGTCACCTGAGCTCATCTGAAGCCTCTTGGGTGCAGCTTTACAGCTTGGCAAGCAAGAGGGAGATTTTCAGTAGTGTGTTCAGCCCTTAGGCAAGGACAGCTGTGAAAAGCCCTTTTGTGCTGGTGGCACTGCAGTCTCTGTGGCTTCAGAATAAGTGCACTGGCAGTTTTCCTTGTGTCTACTGTCAGCTTGGAAACAAGATCTAAAAGGGAGGATACTGTTGGGTGTGCTGTCCAGCTCTTTTCCATTAACTAGAGTGATACATTTTCTCTTGCTGTTCAGTGTTCTGTGGGCATTTCAGTTGGAGGCAAATCTCTCACGAGCTCCATGTGCAGATTCATTTCTTTTCAAGTGCTGTCCCAAATTGTTGAACCTCCTGTGCTGTTTTCTGTCTAGTGCATCTAAATCCTCTGGGGTGTCTTGGCTCAGCTTATTGTATGAAGGTATATTTAGAACGGGGATGCTATTTTCTTTCCTTTTTCCTGCTACTGGGTGTTTAGTCAGTGTGTGTAAACCATTAGAATTAAATGCAGGGCTTCAGGAGCAGGAATTTGACCCATGGTGGACATTAGTTTCTGGAGAGCTTCCCCTAGTGATTTAAAATACTTTCTTTTCCGCTTAGAGACAGAGGTGTCACAGATGCATTACCAGCTGTTGTCCTCAAGATGTGCTTGTAATCTTTGTAACGTGGTCTGTTGTCCTCAGCAAGCCACCTGCTTGCTCTTGGTTCCCCTTCTTCAGGCTGTAAAGCTCAAGACATCAGTAGTTTGAGGGTGACCTGTATGCCAAGGCCTACTGGTTCAAATCCACCTCTTCTCGGGGACCTTTCCTGTGCAACAGCAGTGCTTTGGTATCTGTGAAATGAGCTCATAGTTCCAGCCCAGTCCAATTCCCCTCCATACCTATTTGTATGACAACAACCTGTGCTATGGCAGGTCTGGTTTAGGGTGCACCCCCTCTAAGTGGGATTGCAGTCAGTTGCTCTTGCCACACGAGGCTGTGTGAGGCTTTTGGGTTTGTTGCAGTTTTGCTCTTTCTATTCCAGTGAGTCCTTTGGAAATGGTCTGGCCTGGTCAAAAGAAATTGTGATGCCATGTTCTGCAATGGCTTTTCTGCAGATGTGTGAGAACCCCTGGCAAAGCACAGCCAGGCTGAGCTCATTGTTCATCCCTCTTTTGCTTCTCGTGTCTCAAAGAGCCCATCAGCCTGCTCAAGAGCAGTGAGTGTAGGAGAGAGATGTGTAGAGCAGCAACTCCCATCCTCCACCCAGCTCCCAAAAAAGACAAGCCATGGAGCAGATCTGCTGACCTTTTCGTGGGTCAGGGTCCCAGTTGGTACAGAGTATACTGCACATTTCTTACCCAACTGTTCTCCCCCTAGATTTGTGTGTGTGTTCAACTGTTGCCACTGGAGTGGGCAGTGAGGACAGAGCAGGGGAATGATACACTCAAAGAATTGGGTGAGTGCATTGTTGCCTCTTTGAGTCTCAGATTGTTATGAAGAGTATGAACGAAAAAGCATAAGTGTGCCACTTGCTGCAATGGTAGAAGGTTGTACTTTGACCAGACAAGAGTCCTGTACAGAGAGATGGAAGCGTGTCTGTAGCTGACAGGAATGTTTTTCTCTGTCAATCCCATCTATGCCGAGACACGTTGTTTGAGTCTGGCGCAGGTACAACAGAGCCAGCACAGCACGTGAACTTGGTGCATGGGATTCACAGTGTTCTCACTGACCGCTGGAACCTCTGTTTCTTTTTTCTGTACCCTCCTGCCTTCCTCTGCTGAAGTGCCAAAGAGCCAAAGCAGAGCCATTCTGGGCAGAGAAGGGACGAGAAGGTGTTTTTCTGAGTATGTTGCTCCTTCCTTGTGCCTTTTAAGCGTTGTGGGGGTGTGATGCCAAACAGCATGACAGGCCTATTTGAAACATTCTCTCCCTTGGTGGCTCAGGGCAGAGGAGACAAAGCCAGAACTGATGATTTGACTGCTTCAATGACCTTCTAGCCTGGCATCCTTTGCACCTCCTGTACGGCCGTGGAGTCACAGCTAGGCAGTGGTTTCCATTTCTGTAGCTGCTGCTTCTGTTTGGGGAAGCCAAGAAATGTGTATTTCACTGAGACACTGTGCCCCAGTGGCACTCCCAGGAGATCATGGCAAGTATCCTTTTGCAGCCTGAGCTGCTGGGCTTTGTTACAGTTGATTACAGTGTGGCTTTGGCACATGCCTGTTTGAAATACGCCTTCCAGTTGACTGGAGAAGGGAGGAGGTGCTTTGCCTCAGGCAGGAAACTGCCTGAAGGTGTGGAAAGGGAAGGTGTCAGTGGAAGAAACACTCTGCTCTGACCTGTGAGTGCTGGAGTTGATAGAGAGGTGCTTCTTGCTTTTCTTTTTCCTTCCAAATATCTTGGCATATTTCAAGCAGTAACCTGCTGGATTTCCACGATGACCTGAAACTGGAATAACATGGTGCCTGTGTCTGTTTGACAGCACTGGTCACACTCTGAGGAGATGTGCTAGGAAGAAATTCTTTGGTGATAAAGTTTTAGCTTTACTGCAGCCATCCCAAAGGAAAGTCTTTAACTGGTTTCTAATTGGTACCAATAAGAAATGTCTCTGGGTGCTGTCACAGGGACAAGAACAGGCACTCTAGAGCAGATCTCCTACTGGGGACCTATTCTGATAACAGAGAAGCAGTTGGAGGTTTGCCTGAGCAAGGGATGCAGATTTACACCCTTTGTGTTTAGAAACTTCAGATGCAGTGTGGCTGTGCTGTCGTGTTTGCTTTGCTGAGCCATTTCCCAGCTTGCATTCCCAGCTCCCCCCTGCACTGACGCCGAGGGGCCGGTTCTGTGCAGAGCCACGTTGGGGATCACACGGAGGGACTGTTTGGAGTTGTGTCAGGGCCGTGTTTGTGCTCATGGCAGAACACGTGCAGCCCAAACCTGCCGTGTTCCACTGACTAAGCAGGCTGCAGCAACAGGACATGTCAGGGGTTGCGAGTTCCCTGTGCATGCAGGACAGCAGGAGGCTGATGGGAGGAGCAGCCAAAGCTACACTTTGCCTTTCTGGCTGGAGGGAAGGACACCCGTGCTGTTGCTGTCTAAAGCACCCTCTGAGATACAGGCCCTACTTGAGCCCTTGGCACTGAGGGCAAGCCTTGCACATCTGGCTGCCCAGGAAACAAAAGCACAAGGTGCTGAAGAGCAGCTAGCTCTAAGCAAAAGGAACCACAAGGCAAGAAGTATTGTCAGGGCAGGCAAATGCCAGCACAGGCACCTGAGCTGTGCCAACAGCAGCTGCTCAACACAATCCCAGAGGCTGCTGTGGAAATGACAGCCCCAAGGTGGTGGCAGGCAGCCAGGGGGCCACTGTCCTGCTGGGGAGCTGTCCCAGCTGGAGCCTGAGGGATGGGAAAGCGTTTTTGAGCTGTCCCCACGGTGGTTCTCCCCTCTTTTGGAAAGGATCTCACCATCCAGTGTCCTCAAGGGTAGGACCAACCTTGTCTAAGAAAACAGAGAGTCTAAGGAAAAGGAGTCTGTGACATTTCTTAGGGGGGATCCAAATGCTGATGTTTTTTCCCCCTGGGATGTCATTCTGTTGTGTGACTTTCCTTTTGTTCATGGAAGTAGAACAGTAACAGTCTCACTGAGTTCTGCTCTCCTGCAGGCCCGGCTGCTTCACTGCCTGGCTGTCCTCAGGCACCCGAGGCGCTCGACTCAGCTCAGTTAATCACTCTGTTCATGGCAGAACATTCCAGAAAGTGTGTCCCTTAGAGCTGGTAGAAACCATCCCCAAAGGGCAGTGTGTAAAGGGTTAATGACCTTCCAGATTCCAGATTCCTGATATTAGCAAGAAGAAAGCGCTTGTGTTCTTTCTCTGAACAGAGTGAAAGATGAGATTCGGGAAAAAGGAAGAGAAAATCGTTTGGTTTCCGGTTTCCTTTGGATAAGACAGAACCAACTCTCCTGTCTGTTCTGGATCCTTCTGCCAGACTCATTCTTTCTTTGCCCTAGAGGTTTATGAGCCCGACTTGCTTATTCCAGAAGGATTTACTCTCTAGGACTGCCTTTGAATCCCATCTGCTACTACTGGGGCTTCTTCTGGGTGTTTGGTAGTGTCCTTGGGAGACTCTTGTCCTTGTTTCGGGTGGGACGTGCTTACAGTTGCCTGATGTGTTTTTCCCAGTCACTCATGATCTTCCCAGCAGGACAGATTTCTTTGTCTCACCCAATATAATGATTCTGGATCCATCCCAGTTTGTGCTGAGTGTTCTTGTACTAAACCAAAGTAGGACAGATCTTCCTGAGGCTTTTCTTTGCCAGACTGAGGGATGTTTTCCAGCAGCTCTGCCTGTGCTGGAGTTCCCAACCTTTGTGGTGTTCAACATCTCTGTGGCATTTCAGTCCTGTTTGGACACTGGGCTTGGGCACAGGTTGGTCACTGGCTCAGACTGCTTCAGTCATGTCTCTGCTTCTTGCTTGCATGTAAAGCAGAGGGGAATGGCCAGGGTCCTTTGATAACACTGAGGGTGTTTTCAGAAGAGGCAAGGACTTGCTGCGAGGTTTTAAATCCCTTTTTCTGCACATGTCTGCCTCCAGTCTGTCCCACAGTGCGTCCAGAAACAGGCAGACAGCTCCTCCAAGCAGAAGTAGGCTGCTGGAGAGTGGTACACTACAACAGAGTTTCCACTGGCTGTGTTTGGCACATGGTGTGCTCTCTGCTTCCTGGGCAGCATCAGTGTTGTGTTGGTTTGTTGTGCTTTCTGCTTGTGGTGTTGTGCTTTCTGCTAACGCTGTCTTTGTATTGCAGGCTGTGCTGAGAAGGGAAAGCATTGGCTTGTGCCCTGTCATGAGAGCTCATTTCCACGTGGTCAGCACAGGAGCCAGGTAGGTGTGTGGTAACGGCCCCTGTGTCTCTGCAGGATAGGCTCCTGCCATCCTGCTGCCAGCAGCAGTTGTTGTGTGTTGCCTGTGTCAATGTAGAGATCATGAGCAATTAGAGAAAGCATACACGGGCAATAACACTGAAGGGAGGCAGCAGGGCAGCAGCCAATGCCCGTATTTCAAGCTCTTTGTACAAGAGCACAGATGAAGTACAGCAAAGGATGCAAATACTTGTGCAAGTCACATAGGCTGCCCATAGAGTACTTAATTCTTCCTGCACTGCAGCTGCCAAACTCAGCGTCCCTGTCCAAGTGCAGAGAATTTATGTGTCTCTGGCAGAGCTCCCCATTTGGTCTCTGAGTCCTCATTCCTGTGCCCTGTGTGAAAAAGCAGGGAGAAGATGGTGAGGCTGAGTGATATTTGCCAGTCTGCAGCTTGTCCCGCTGCCCTGGCTGGGACAACTGACCTCTCATCTTCATATGGCCTCAGTGTTTCTGCTCTCAGCTTTTTTCTGCTCGGCAAAGTCTGCTCCCCACCAGGCTTTCATGGAATGAGTGCTGGAATGGGACCTGTGTCAGGGTGCTCTTTAACACAGAGCATGAGTGCTAAATGAATAGATGAGCCCTGTTCTGTGGAGCATGGAAGGTGTAGGCAGGAGCCTGTCAAGTCTTTGGAGGCTGTCGTCCTGTGCTGCTGGAATGGGTGAGAGACATGCACGTGGCTGCCACCTCTTATTGCTGTGTCCCTGCTCAGATCCTGCACAGGCAGTGCACACAGAGAGTGTCCACAGAGAGTGCCCACACACCCTGTGTGTTGCTCATTTCCCTGTGGCCTTTGCTACTGTAATTCTCTGGCCCAAGCCACTGGCTGTAGAGCACTCTGCTGCAAAGGTGATGGCTGCCCCTGCCATGTCTGTAGCATTTGGTGGGTTCTTGGGGTGCCCCAGCCCTGTCTGCCTGCTCATCCTGACAGGAAAGGCAGGGAGTGATGAACCGTGATGAGAGAACTGCTCCAAGGAGTCCCAGAATGCCAGAGTGGTGGGGGTGGGAAGGGACCTATAGAGATTATAAAGCCCAACCCTCTGCTAAAGCAGATGCACCAAGATCAGGCCACACAGGGACATGTCCAGGTGAGTTTGTAAAGGCACCTGAGAAGGAGCCTCCAGCCCCTCCCCGGGCAGCCTGGGCCAGGGCTTCCTCAGCCTCACACTCAAAAGCTTTTCCTTGTGTTTATGTAGAACTATTTGTGTTCCAGCTTTTGCCCCGTTACCCCTTGTCCTGTCACTGGAGACAGCAGAAAAAAGTGCCATCCCATCCTCTTGACATCCAGCTTTGAAATCCTGGTAAGTGCTGATGAGATCTCCCCTCAGTCTTTTGTCAGCTGAACAGTCCCTGGTCCCGCAGCCAAGGTCTGCCTGTCGTGCTGATGGTGTGTGTGAAAGAACACTTGCAGAGGCCTTGTCTGAGAAGGCAGCTACTCTGAGAGGTCCTTGGCATAAACCAAGTTCCCTTCCCTTGTAAATATGCAAAGGAGCATCTGGGATGACAGGAGAGTCACCCCTGAATGAACACAAAGTGAGTCCCAGCTCCCACGCCTGCAGCAGAAAGCTCCATCCCTCCCAGCAGGGTTGGAGGGCAGGTCTGCACCTTGAGCAAAGCTCCCTGAGCAGGGAGGAACAACAGCCACCTCTCAGCAGCTCAGTCTTCCTGAAAGCTTCTGCAGGTTACTGCTGGATCACATCCAAGCAGGAAATGTCAGGCTGGAGCAGGGAGTGGGGGCTGTGCAGGAGACGTGGCTGAAGCTCTTGTTCCTCAGACACTTTCTAGAACTGGGGGGTCAGAATACGGCCCAACAAACCAAACATCTCTTTCCTATGGTAAAACATCTCTTTCATTGCTGGTAGAGCAAATACCTCTTCATGCAATCTGATCAGGTGCTCAGTTTGTCACCTGCACGTGGAGTTTTCTGTTTCCTCCTCAATGTTTTCTTTGTCCGCAGTTGCTGACGTGACCCTGCTCCTCAGGCCCTGTGGCCATATCAGCTTCTTGCTGACATCACTGTGACCCGGGTGATGGTGGTGATGAGGGCTCTGGCAATGTTTCCCTTCCAACGGGCTGAGCTCATTGGAGCCTGACCCACAAGCTGGAGATCCTGAAGGAAGACAGGGAGAGCCTGATGGACAAAATGAAGAGGAGTCATGCTCTTGGGGAGGAGCTGGAGCTCTTGATCAGCAAGCTCTGCAGCCCCAAGGAGCTGGCCAAGTAGCAGATGTTCCCTGGCGATTTGGAGGTGGTGGTGACACTCTGGCTGAAGCTCTCAGGACGCCTGGCTCGTGTGGAGCCCCTTCTGAGCAGCTTGGGGGAGATGCCCCAGCGCAGAGCGGGTCGGTGTCTGCACAGCCCCGGCGTCTCAGCCTGTGTCAGGGTGCAGGGCAGCGGCAGACCCGAGGCCGTGCTGCTGTGAGCTGGGCCCTGCAAAGGCTCACAGGCAGGCAGATGGCTCAGTGCTTCTGTGCAAGCAGCAGAAGAGGCGCTTCTGACCCTGGGAATCTCTGTCCCAGCTTGTAGAAATGTCTCAGGTGCTGCGGGTGTTGCCTCAAACAGAGGGTGTCTGGCTGGGACAGCAGTGTGTGGGAAAAGTGGTTTGACCCCAAACCTGGCTTTATGGGCTTCCCTTCCAGCTGCACCTCATCCCTCTGAAGATCATCCCATCCCCACAAAGCCCCCCTCAGGCATCACAGTGTCCCTGCTCACCTCAGAGCCACCCACTTCCAGCAGCTGCCTGCCTGGGACAGAGCATCAGCATCAGCATTGTCCCAGGAACAATGGACAATGCTGCAGTGACAATGGCAGGAGTTCCTGAAATAGGTGGAGCCTTTGGAGGAGGAGAGACAGCTTGGTAAGGAGGGAGTCACAGCAAATGAGGGGATCAGCCCTGAGCTGGGGCTGTGACATTCCCTAAACTGGGACTGAGCCTGAGTGGAGACACAACCCCAACTGCTGAGCATCCCCTTGGGTGAGCGTTACAGCTGCGTTGGGCTTAGAGTCCTGCTGGGCTTTAGGTTAACTCCTGTCTGTTTAGGGTTAGGACTGGGTTGGGGTCCCATTGGGATTTTGACTGGGTCAGGATGAGGTTAAATCTATCTATTTGAGCTTAGGCCTGGGTTTGTACCCCCTGGGATTGGGACTAGTGTAGGATGAATTGAACTCCTGTATAGTTAGGGTTAGGACTAGGTTAGGATGTTGGGGTTTCAGCTAGGTTAGGCTGAGTTCAAATCCTGCCCATTTAGGACTATGAATGGTGAATTTTTAAAGCACTGCTGGGTTTTGGGCTGGTTCAGTGTTAGGTCATGTCAGATTGATTTCAGATTTAAGCTGGTTTTAAGACCCTATTGAGGTTTCATTTCAAGGATAACTTAAGGTGTGTATATTTCAGGTTCTGTTTGTGTGAGGGTCAGGGTCCTGGTTGGGCTTGGTTAGGGTTAGGTGAAGTCTGTGCTTCCAGCAGAGGCATCCTGAGCTCTGTGCCATCAGCACTGTGCAAGGAACAAGGCTGTCAGGATCAGTCCCTGCTGGAGAGCTGGTACCCAAATACGTTGCTCTTCTTCAGCACATCAGCCCTGTAGCTGTGCTGGGGTGTGGGTGAGCGACCACAGGGCGGTTAATGGGGACTGTCCTTTGCCCTTGACTTGAAGCCAGGTCCCTAGTGGAACATGACCCTGACAACAGACAACAAGGGCTGGTTGGGCTTTAGGAGCTCATTAGATAGTTGTAGTTTGGCTTTTTGAGTGTTGTTAAAGAAGGCAGAAAATGGAGTGTAATCAGAGCACTCCAAGTTTTTCCATGCCAACCCCCATTGCTTGGGGTGTTGGGGGGGGGGGGGTGTCTGTGTGTCTGTGTGTCTGTGTGTCTGTGTGTCTGTGTGTCTGTGTGTCTGTGTGTCTGTGTTTCTGTCTCTGTTTATGTCTGTGTTTCTGTCTGTGTTTCTGTCTGTGTTTCTGTCTGTGTCTGTCTGTGTCTGTCTGTGTGTGTCTGTGTGTGTGTCTGTGTGTGTGTCTGTGTGTCTGTGTCTGTGTGTGTGTGTCTGTGTGTGTGTGTGTCTGTGTGTGTGTGTGTGTGTGTGTGTGTGTGTGTGTCTGTGTGTGTGTCTGTGTGT